>NC_057748.1:21413520-21417225 GCF_004010195.1 Chiloscyllium plagiosum | reverse complement strand
GCTTTTCCAGCAACACATTTTCGGCTAATTTAGATAGTGACCAAGCTGAGTAATTAATAAGGAGAAAGGGAGTTCACATGGAGTCCCCCATTGCTCAGTTACCTGCGCAGCTGGTTTGTAATGTTTTTATTTCAAAAATATACTTTGTTCATAAAATATCTTTATTTACATACGTAGGCAGTACAGTAATTCCATCCTGTAACAGTGACTTATGGAGAAACAAACAAATATTGGAATTTGATTCTATCCAACAAACAAACCCAAGCATTTCTTAGTTGTACAAGTTTATATTTGTGGCAGTAAGGGGGAGGGTCCGATAACTGAACAGACCCCCGTTTCCCTTCAGCAGGAAGCCCTCAGACAGGGGTCTTTCCCCACTGCCCCTTGGCAGCAGCTGCCCCAAGCTTCAGTGCGCCCCTCAGCACGTAGTCCTGGACCTTGGAAGGTGTCAGTCTGTAACACTCAGTCAGGGTCAGCTCCTTGCTCTGAAAGACCAACATGTTTCGGGCAGATCAAAGAGCGTCTCTCACTGAGTTGATGGTCCTCCAGGCACAGTCGCTGTTTGTCTCGGTGTGTGTCCCGGGGAACAGACCGTAGAGCACAGAGTCCCGCCTCACGGAGCTGCTCGGGACGAGCCTCGACACAACCCACTGCGTCTCTCTCCAGACTTCCTTCACAAAGGCCCATTCCACAAGGAGGTGTGTGACAGTCTCTACCCCCACCCCCCACAGCCACTTCGAGGGCAGCGTGCGGTGGCACAGACCGACCGGGCGTACATGAAGGATCTGACAGGCAGTGCCCTTCTCCCCACCAGCCGAGTGATGTCGTGGGGCTTGTTGGAAAGTTCTGGTGATGGGACATTCTGCCGAATGACTTTGACAGTCTGCCCAGGGAACAACCCGACAGGATCCACCCTCTCCTTTTCCCACAGGGTCTCGAGGACACTACGTGCTGACCACTTCCTGATGGACGTGTGGTCAAAAGGGTTTCTTTTTGCAAGTTTCTCCATGAGGGACAAGTGATACGGAACGGTCCAATTACTTTTTTTAAATTTCAAAAATATACTTTATTCATAAAATATTTTGATGATCTCTACAATTGGTCATGCCATACATACATAAACATTCCATTTCTTTGCATACAGAGATCGGAATTTATCATTTGTATATACAGGTCTGTACGTTTATCAATCATATATCCATATAATTAGCTGAGGTGTCAGCAGAGCCCAAATGACTGCATGGGCCCCCTGTTCTTAGGCAGGCAGACGTTACACGGTGGTCTTTCCCCACCGCGCCTTGGCGGCAGCTGCCCCAAGCTTCAGCGCGTCCCTCAACACGTCGTCCTGGGTCCAACTACTTGGCGCACTCGATGGCGACAAGGCCGGACCAGTGATTCCTAACAGCGCAGGTTCAATTCCTGCACTAAGGCCACTTTACCCCTCACCTGAGACCTGGCCACCCTCTGATTCCACTCATCTCAATCTCATGAGACTGTAGGACTATGGCAACTTTGAATTTCACGTTATTGGTATTTTCAGGTAACCCTTCCCGCAACCCATCCCACCCCTTTATTTGAGTCTGGAAGTTAAGAGTTCAAGTCCCACTTCTGGACTTGGCTGAACACTGAAGTTTGAGGGAGTGCTGCACTGTCAGAGGGAACATCTTTTGGTTAATCATAGAATCCCTTGAGTGTGGAAACAGGCCATTCAGCCCAAAAAATCCACACCAATCCTCCGAACAGTAACCTACCCAGACCCATTCCCCTAATCCATTACTTTACATTTCCCCTAACGCACCTAATCTACACATCCCTGAACACTACGGGCAATTTAGCCTGGCCAATTCACCTAACCTGCACATCTTTGGACTGTGGGAGGGAGAAGTCGAAGGGACACAGGGAGAATGTGCAAACTCCAGGCAAACAGTCACCTGAGGCTGCAACCCGGGGTCCCTGGTACCACTGAGCCACCATGCCACCCTGAAGACTGAAGACTTCTATAGTAGTCATGTTGGACTCAAATATTAACTCTATTTCTCTTTCCATAGATACTGCCAGACTAGCTGAGTTTCTCCAGCACTGTCTGTCTTTATCACATCCTTGGCACTTCCTGGTGTCCTGAATCATTTATCCTCTTTGTAGGCTCTTGTTGTGCGCAACTTGCATTTCGGGCATCCTCACAGTGATGAAAAAATGTAATAAACAGCAAAAAATCCTGCCTTCACTCTGAAAACAAAAATCCCCTGATAATGGTAAAAGGCGCAATAAAAATGCACGTTTGAACGCCTCGTTCTTTAACGCGGCTCCCCGACAGGGGGCGGTGGCGTACTCACCCCCCCGACGTTGCAACCCGCCCGCGGCGCCTTGAGTGGCGTCAGGCTCAGCCAATAGGGAAAAAGAGAGGGCGGGATTCCAACCCGCTTATTCTTAATCGCACCAATTGGAAACACCTCTGTATAATAGGTCAATTGCAAAGGATATGCAAATAGAGGAATACCGAGGGCAATTAGAGGAGAAGGATTTTCTCAGCTTTTGAGAACTTAAGGGACAGAAGTCGACAAGGTTTGAAGAGAATGAAATCGCTATTGTCGGAATCATCGGTCTGGCGCTTGTTAGAAATGTAGTCACCGTATTATGAACGGGAACAGCCATGGTAGGACACACGACCAAGAGCAGCCACCTTTATTTTCTGGAAAAACTCAGCAATTTTTGGTGGGGAGGTGGCGAGGTTCCTTGCCTCGTAGAAGAGACCGACTAGAGGTTTCCTTTCTTTCACCTCCCTAAACACTCAATACAAACAGAACTGAGCATTTACACTGCACTGCCCCGTCTTCGGGGCATGGGGGAGTGTGTGTCCCCTGCAGACAGCGCCTCTGCAGAGTCCCCCCGCAGACAGCGCCTCTGCACTGAGTCCCCCCCGCAGACAGCGCCTCTGCACTGAGTCCCCCCGCAGACAGCGCCTCTGCACTGAGTCGCGTTTGCGTTCACGCTGCCTTCCCTCAAATCACCTCTGCGTTAGCTTGTGAACCAAACTTGACCCTTCACTGCCCTGAGGGTTCACCTCAGGAAAGCTTAAGGGATTGCTACCTGATCCTCAAAGAGTTATTGCGCACCAGCAATTCCTCAATTTAAATTTCTTCCACTCCCCCCAACACGTTTAACACTCTCCAGACTCAGTCAAGCAATTTCGCGTGCTCTGTTATCTGGATTTTTTCCACTGCATGCCCCTACAGTCACAAAGTAAAGCACAGAAATAGACCCTTCGGTCCAACTCATCCGTGCTGACCAGATATCCTAAATTAGTCTAGTCCCATCTGGCCCACCTCCCTCTAAGCCTTTCTTAATCACTAATCCACCCAGCTGCTTTTTAAATATAATTGTACCAGTTTCCACCACTTCCTCTGGCTGTTCATTCCATACATGCACCACCCTCAGCAGCAAAATTTTACCCCTTAAATCCTTTTTAAATTTTTCCTACGCCCTCCAGTTTTGGACTCTCCTATCTTGGGGAAAGGCATAGAAGATTACAGCACACTACAGGCCCTTTGGCCTTGATTTTTTTTATATTTCAAAAATATACTTTATTCATAAAATACTTTGATGGTCTGTATAGTTGGACATGCCATACATATGTAAACATTCCATTTGTTTGCATACCGAAACAGAGTAATCATTCCTATTTACAGGTCTGTACGATTACATTTT
>NC_057748.1:21404424-21413459 GCF_004010195.1 Chiloscyllium plagiosum | reverse complement strand
GCAGCACTCAGTCGGGGTCAACTCCTTCAGCTGGAAGATCAGCAGGTTTCGGACCACCCAGAGAGCGTCCTTCACCGAGTTGATGATTCTCCAGGCACAGTTGATGTTCGTCTCAGCGTGCGTCCCGGGTAACAGGCCGTAGAGCACGGAGTCCCGCGGGGCGTGCATAAAGGATCTCACAGGCAGAGCCCTTCTCACCACCAGCCAAGCTATGTCTTGGTGCTTGTTGGAAAGTTCTGGCGATGAGGCATTCTGCCAACTGGCTTTGACAGTCTGCTCAGGGAACCGCTCGACAGGATCTGCCCTCTCCTTTTCCCGAAGGGTCTCAAGTACACTACGTGCTGACCACTTCCTGATGGCCTTGTGGTCAAAGGTGTTTTTCTTGATAAATTTCTCCACGAAGGATAGGTGATACTGAACGGTCCAACTACTCGGAGCGTTCCGCGGCAGCGAGGCCAGGCCCATCCTTCGCAACACCGGGGACAGGTAGAACCTCAGTACGTAGTGACACTTGGTGTTTGCGTACCGGGGATCCACGCACAGCTTGATGCAGCCACACACAAAGGTGGCCATTGATATTGCGCCAACCTGCGCAACCAATCTGAAGCCCATCTAACCTACACTATTCCATTATCATCCATATGTTTATCCGATGACCATTTAAATGCCCTTAATGTTGGCAAGTCTACTACTATTGCAGGCAGGGTTTTCCACACCTTTACTACTCTCTGAGTAAAGAAACTACCTCTGACATCTGTCCTACCCTTCAATTTAAAGCGATGTCCCTCTTGTGCTAACCATCACCATGTGAGGAAAAAGGCTCTCACCGTCCACCCTATCTGATCCTCCAATCATCTTGTATGTCTCTATTAAGTCACCTCTTAACCTTCTTCTCTAATGAAAACAGCCTCAAGTCCCTCAGCCTTTCCTGATAAGACCTTCCCTCCATACCGGGCAACATCCTAGTAAATCTCCTCTGCACCCTTTCCAAAGCTTCCACATCCTTCCTATAATGCGGTGACCAGAACTGTACGCAATATGCCAAGTGCGGCCACACCAGAGTTTTGTTCAGCTGCAGCATGACCTTATGGCTCCAAAACTCAATCCCTCTGCCAATAAAACCTAACACACTGTACGCCTTCTTAACAACTCTATCAACCTGGGTGGCAACTTGACTATTTACCCTATCCATGCCCCTCATGATTTTATAAACCTCTATAAGGTCACCCCTCAGCCTCTGATGCTCCAGGGAAAACAGCCCCAGCCTATAGAGCCTCTCCCTATAGCTCAAACCCTCCAACCCTGGCAACATCCTTGTAAATCTTTGCTGTACCAATTCAAGTTTTACAAAATGTTTCTGGTAAGAGGGAGACCAAAATTGCACACAATATTCCAAAAGTGGCCTAACCAATGTCCTGCACAGCCACAACATGAACTCTGAACTCCCATACTCAATGACCAACAAAGGAAGGTGCACCAAATGCCTATTTATTATGGACCAGGCCAGACCCCCTTAAAACATTTGAAGAAGGTAGCCCAGATGCTAACGTTTTCATTGTTTTACGCAGGTGTGAGATGGATATTCCAGGGGTGTTGCTGCTGGTCAAACCACTCAGTCTTAAACAAAACAGAATTTACCTACAGGCTGCCGAATGAAACACGAACAAAAGGGTACAGAATATAGAATAACCTAACCTATATGAAAACTCAACCAACGCGATAGCCCCCAGCCATGTAACAAAGAGCTGTTCCGATTTCCAGCAACATCCCACAAACACACCCCTCTGTCAAAAAACACAGGTTCTTACAGGAGAGATGTTGGAGACAGAGTCAGCCAGAAAACCTTTATTGAATCCGGGAACCTTTCTCCCGAGCAACTTCAAACCAAACCAGACTAGAAAAACAAACCAGAGCTGGGAGATCTGACCTAACTCCTTTCATTGTACAACTGCTTATATAAAACAAAAACTCTGAAGGCCTCCTTCAGCAATATCTGTTAGCCATTATTAAAGCAGCCAGTTCAGACATGTCGACCCCTCTGCCTTTACGGCCCCTCTCAAAAAAAAAACCAAGGACAAAATAACCTAGTTAAAGAGATAGCATCATCACACTACCCAGTCTACCTATGACCCCACTCTACGTTTGAATATGCTCCTTAAATCCTAAACAAAAAAGAAGATGCTGGAAAAGCTCAGTAGATCTGGCAGCATCTGTGGAAAGGAATCACAGTAAACGTTTTGGGTCCAGTGACCCTTCGTCAGAACTCATGGTAAATAGGAAAATGCTGGAATATCCAGAAGACAGTGGGCGGCACGGTGGCACAGTGGTTAGCACTGCTGCCACACAGCACCAGAGACCCAGGTTCAATTCCCGCCTCAGGCGACTGACTGTGTGGAGTTTGCACATTCTCCCCGTGTCTGCGTGGGTTTCCTCCGGGTGCTCCGGTTTCTTCCCACAATCCAAAAAATGCCCATAGTGTTAGATGTAGGGAAATGGGTCTGGGTGGGTTACGCTTTGGCGGGTCGGTGTGGACTTGTTGGGCCGAAGGGCCTGTTTCCACACTGTAAGTAATCTAATCTAATCTAATCTAATAGGGTGGGGGAATGGGGAAGGGGTAAACCATATGTGGGGATAGAGCCCAAGGAGAGAGAAGAACAGTTGGATAGACAAAGGGAGTAGGTAATGATCAGCCCAGGAGGGTGGATAGCTGTTAACGGGGGATGATTAGTGGCTAACAATGGGTGTGTACAATAGCAGGCCACGTAATAACAAGACAAAAGTGAGGCAGCAGATACTGGAAATCAGAGTCTAGATTAGAGAGGTGCTGGAAAAGCACAGCAGGCCAGGCAGCATCCAAGGAGCAGGAAAGTCGACTTTTCAGGCAAAAACCCTTCATCAGGAAATGTGTAATAACTAGGCTTGGTGTGTAGGAATTGGGATAAGTACATGGAAGAACTCAACTTTTGTGGAACTCAATATTGAGTCCCGAAAGCTGCAGAGTTCCTCAGTGGCAAATGAGGTGCTGTTCTTCCAGCTCGCACTGAGCTTTACTGGAGCACTGCAACAAGCCTGAGACAGGGATGTTATTCAGGGAACATGACGGGATGGTGACATGAAATTCAGGATCTTTGTTGCGGACAGAACATAGTGTGCAGCAAAGCACTCACCCAGTCTACGCTTGGTTTCCCCAGTGTAGAAGTGGGTGAGCACTTCACAGAACACTTATATACTACCTGCAATAAAGGACCCTGAGCTAAATAAGTCCCACCTGCCTGCCCTTGGCCCATATCCCTCCAAGCAGTTCTTATTCATGAATCTTTTCAGATGTCTTTTAAACATTGAAACGGTGCTCACATCCACCACTTCCTCTGGAAGTTAATTCCACACTTGAACCACTCTCTGAGTAAAAAATGTTGCCCCTTGGGTCTTTTTTCAATCTTCCTCCTCTCTCAAAAATATGTCCCCTCATCTTGAAATCCACCATCCTTGGGAGAAAACACCTTATCTATACCCCTCATAATTTTATAAACCTCTATAAGGTCGCCCCTCAACTTCCTATAGTCTTGTGAAAAAAGTCCCAGTCTATCCAACTTTTCCTTATAACTCAAACCCTCCTTTCCCAGCATTCTGAACCCTCTCCATCTTTAGGGTGGCACGGTGGCTCAGTGGTTAGCACTGCTGCCTCACAGCGCCAGGGACCCAGGTTCGATTCCAGCCTTTGGCGACTGTCTGTGTGGAGTTTGCACGTTCTCCCCGTGTCTGCGTGGGTTTCCTCCCACAATCCAAAGATGTGCAGGTCAGGTGAATTGGCCACGCTAAATTGCCCATAGTGTTCAGGGATATGTACGTTAGGTGCATTAATTAGGGATTAATGTAGGGTGGGGGATGGGTTACTCTTTGGAGGGTCAGTGTGGATTGTGGGGCTGAAGGGCCTGTTCCCACACTATAGGGAGTCCAATTCCAATATTATCCTTCCTATAACAGGGTGATCAGAACTGGACACAGTACTCTAGAAGAGACCTCGAAAACATCTTTTTTTATTTCAAAAATCTACCTTATTCGTAAAAAAACCTCTGTGTATATACATTATCACAAAAGCAGTTTCGTTCTGCAGTTACATATCAAATAAATGTACAAATCATTGGACTTTGATTCTATCCCAAATAAAATAAACCAAAGACCTCTCTTACACATACAATACTATTATTTACACATACTTGAGGCACTGGGAGGGTCCAATAACTGATCAGACCCCCATTTCCCTTCAGCAGGAAGCCCTCAGACAGGGGTCTTTCCCCGCTGCCCCTTGGCAGCAGCTGCCCCAAGCTTCAGTGCGCCCCTCAGCACGTAGTCCTGGACCTTGGAAGGTGTCAGTCTGTAACACTCGGTCAGGGTCAGCTCCTTGCTCTGGAAGACCAACACGTTTCGGGCAGATCAAAGAGCTTCTTTCACTGCAATGCTGGTCCTCCAGGCGCAGTCGGTGTTTGTCTTGGTGTGTGTCCCGGGGAACAGACCGTAGAGCACAGAGTCCCGCCTCACGGAGCTGCTCGGGACGAGCCTCGACACAACCCACTGCGTCTCTCTCCAGACTTCCTTCACAAAGGCCAATTCCACAAGGAGGTGTGTGTCAGTCACAAACACCCCACGGCCATAATATCCTTCCCGTAACAGGGCGACTGGAACTGGATGCAATACCCTGGAAGAGGCCTCACCAAGATCCTGTACAACCTCAACATGACGTCCCAACACCTCCACTCAACGGTCTGAGCAATGAAAGCGAGCATGCCAAACGCCTTCACAACTACCCTGTGCGACACAAACTTCAAAGAATTATGTACCTAAACCCCTAAGTCTCTGCGTTCTACAACACTACCCAAGGCCATACCATTATGTGGAAAAGCACAGCAGGTCAGGCAGCATCCGAGGAGCAGGAGAATCGACGTTTCGAGCCAAAGCCCAATTAGTTGTATAAGTCCTGGACTTATTTGTTTTACCGAATTAAACTCCAGCTGCCACTCCTCAGACCATTGACGAAATCATATAGATCGGCGATAATTGTGGTTCTGGCTCTGATTGCTCTCATAGCTCAAGATGGCCAACCTGAAAATGACCCAATTACTCTGGCCCTGTTTCATGTTAGCTGGCTGCTCAGAAATCTCCCTGGCACCATCGGCTCTTGTGTTGTGTAGTAATCTCTTATGTGGCTTATTTTGAAATGCTTTTCTTGGAAATCTGAAAGCTCCCATCATCTATTGATTCTCCTACATCTATGTGATTGTTACATCCTCAAGGACATAAATTCGATAACCTTAGTTTCCCCTTCACTAACTCACATTGACTGCGACTGATTGCATTATAAGCTGTTTTTAATTGCAAAAGTATACTTTGCTCATAAATGATCTATCATTACACACCGTGGAGGGATAGTGGCTCAGTGGTTAACACTGCTGCCTCACAGCACCAGGGATCCGGTTTCAATTCCCGTCTCAGGCAACTGTCTGTGTGGAGTTTGCACATTCTCCTCGTGTCTGCGTGGGTTTCCTCCGGGTGCTCCGATTTCCTCCCACAGTCCAAAGATGTGCAGGTCAGGTGAATTGGCCGTTCTAAACTGCCCCTAGTGTTCGGTGCATTAGTCAGGGGTAAATGTAGGGGAATGGGTCTGGGGTGGGTTGCTCTTCGGAGGGTCGGTGTGGACTTGTTGGGCCGAAGGGCCTGTTTCCACACTGAAGGGAATCTAATCTAATCTAATCAAAAAGGTTCAGAGTCTGTTCTGTAAATACTTTGCAGGAAATAAGTGGATTGATTACGGGGATTTTGACATTCCTCAGAGCTTCTACCCAGTTCCAACAGGCATTTTCTAAAAGGGAGCTATTTACAATAAGGCAGCAAGGGGATCTCGAGATTCAACAGACCCTTGTTATATTTTATATTGCATTATGAGCTCTTTCAGAATTGATTCCGGCATTTCCCCCCAGTGCAATACACGAAGCGAACTTTTGTTTCTGGCTTTCTGTCTCACTCCCTTCTTGAATGGGGACACTGTGTTTGCAGTTTGAAATATGCTGGCACCTCTCCAGAACTGTGGGATAAGTGGAAGATTATACACAATGCAGCTCTATTAATGCAGTCGAGGATGCAGACCATCAGTCCTGGTTAGTCGTAAGTTCCATTATTTTCTCCATTTCCCTTTCTCTCCAGCGATAGCAACTGCTTCAAGTTTTCTTTTCCCATTTCCTCTTGCATTTCAATTATCCTTGCGATGCTTTTTGTGTCTTCCAACAGCTTAGAGTCGTAGAGATGTACAGCATGGAAACAGACACTTCGGACCAACCCGTCCAGATATCCCAACCCAATTCTGCTGTTTGCTTGTGTCCGTTGACTAATTTCCCACTCTAACACACTGGTGCTCACTTTGACCACTCTTTCACTTTTTACATATGTGTAGAATCTTTATATGTTTTTATATTTCTTGTTAGATTTCTCTCAGACTCATGCTGTCCTTTTCTGGCTTTCAAATCTTTCCCAAATTCCCCAATATTTGCAGCTTTGTATGCCAATTTGATATCATTCTAAACTAATTCTTAATTTTCTTCTTTACCTTGACGTCACCCACTGAATCATCCAGGATTCGAGCTCAGATTTCTCACTTATTGGATTGGATTTAGGCAGCAACACAAGATGGTGACATCTGTTGGAAGAAGGTGGTATTGCAGCCAATCAGATTTAGATTTCGCGTTTATTGTCATGGGTCCCCGAGTACATAGGTACAGGAGTCCTGAAGAAGGGCTTATGCCCAAAACATCGATTCTCCTGCTCCTTGGATGCTGCCTGACCTGCCATTTTCAGCTCTGATCTCCAGCATCTGCAGTCCTCACTTTCTCCACAGGAGTGCAGTGTAAAGTGCACAATTCTGCTACACACAATGCCATCTTAGGTACAGATGCTAAATCTTAAGAACTCTTTGGAGGATCGGTGTGGATTGGTTGGGTCGAAGGGCCTGTTTCCACACTGTAGGGAATCTAATCTAAAGAACAAGGTTTAAAGTTAAACATTATACTCATTCAATCTCCTTCTCTTTGCCATGCGTTCCCCACACTGGGCCTACCATACCGCTCCTGTCAATCCTCCAGGAATATCGATCCGGGCCTACCTCAATGCTGCAGTGACCAATGCCAGCCACAGAGCCTGCCCCCATCCCCGTTGCTGCCACAGCCTGGAGTCCTGCTCTGGGCCCACCAACATCGAGGTTGCTAGGCCCCAGAGCCACCTCTCAGCGCTGGACCCAAAATGGCTGCCGTCACAAACTCCCAAAAGCCTCGCTCCCTCCTCAAGCAGCCAACTCCTGCCGCACATGCTCAGAAGGTCGGGCCTGCTCTCGATCATGGAACAGGCCTCAAGTGAGAAGAAACTAGAAAGAAAGAGAGCAAAAAGCAAAAAGGAAAACAAAATAAGCAGACAGAAGTGGACAGGTCCTAGGCCAGGAGCTCAGGCACAGCTGATACCCCCCTCAACTCTCCATCACTGGGGGGTTTACCTCAACTCATCCGTGGATCCATTCGGAACAAACTAATGGAGTTTGATTGCTGTGTTTGGTCAACAACTCCATTCCCATGGTGAGCAACAGGAGGTGAACTGGATGGACATTAAATCCTCTCTCTGTCCTGTCCTTCCAATTCCAATCATCAGAAATTTCAAAGTTCATGATGATTGAATTCAGAAAAACAGAAATATTTCACCCCTTTGTCCCTCCAAGAGAAGCAAACTTTGAAATGATAAATTAAAAGCACAATGAACAGTGATGTGAAATAAAAATAAGTAGATTTAATTTGTACCTATAGCAATAGGGAATGGCCTTTTGTTAACTTTAACTGGTGTGAATTTAGCCATTAAAAATAATGACTGGCTCAATGACGTGTCAGCATCCCAAGTGTAGATTTGCACCAATAGCCCATCCTGCCCCCTGGTGGCCGGCTGTACACATAGCGGTACATGGTAGGAAATCTGACCAGTAGCCCATCCTGGCCCTGCTGACTGGCTGTACACATGGCGGAAGCTCTGACCAATAGCCTATCCTGCCCCCTGGTGGCTGGGTGTACACACGGCGGGAAATCTGACCAATAGCCTATCCTGCCCCCTGCTGACTGGCTGTACACATGGCGGAAGCTCTGACCAATAGCCTATCCTGCCCCCTGGTGGCTGGGTGTACACACGGCGGGAAATCTGACCAATAGCCTATCCTGCCCCCTGGTGGCTGGGTGTACACACGGCGGGAAATCTGTCCAATAGCCTATCCTGCCCCCTAGTGGCTGGGTGTACACATGGCGGAAGCTCTGACCAATAGCCTATCCTGCCCCCTGGTGGCTGGCTGCACACACATGGCAGGAGCTCAGGAAGAGTGTTGTCCATCTCCATTGCAAGTGGGCAGCCGACCTTTCACCCTCTGTTTTGTGGGGTGAGGTGGCTCATGAACAACAGGAACAGAGCTGAGCTCCTGGGGACAAGGGCTGACAGAGGAGATGGTTCTGCCCATCATGAGACCAACTGTTACAGAACATGGCATTGCTGAGGACACTGATACTCATAGGAATTGCTTTATGTCCCTTTCCTTCTTCAGAAAAAAATATATTTACTCTCAAGGGAGTGCAGCAGCAGTTCAGGGACTGATGCTGGGGATGGCAGGAGTGTCGATTGAGGAGAGATTGTTTTGTCTGGGCCTGTGTTCACTCAAGTCCCAAAGAATGCGAGAGGATCTGATTGGAACACAGAAAATCAGAAAAGGGCTAGGCAGGATTGAGGCAGGGAGAGTATATCCCCTGGGGGGGGGGGGGGGGGAGGTGGCGTGGTGGGGAGTCTGGAACCAGGAGAGACAGTCTCAGGAGACAGGGGAGGCCATTTTGGACCAAGCTGAGGAAACATCCCCTCACTCAGACATTGGTCAACCTGAGGAACTCTCTACCACAGGAGGCTCGCTGAACAGATACCAGAATAGGATTGAGAAACCTCGACAAACACCACTGCATTCCTCTCCAGACTTC
>NC_057748.1:21402051-21404389 GCF_004010195.1 Chiloscyllium plagiosum | reverse complement strand
CTCCATTTCCCGAAGGGTCTCAAGGACACTTGGTGATGGGATACCAGCCTCTGTGGAATTATTTCAGTAGCAACCATGAAAGAGCGCGCTCTTGAAGAAAATTCACTTGCAACAGTCCTCATTGAGTTGGGGTAAGCATTTATTTGGGAAGTTTGATTCATTTGATCTTGCCATCGAAGCCTGGGTCCAGTATGTGGAAAGAATTTGTTATTTTTTCAGGGCAAATGAAAAGCAACGAGTAATTCTCCTGGCAGCTTGTGGACCCACAGCTTTTATGGTCATTAGGAGCCTAACTTACTCTGAGGCACCTTTCAAGAGTTGGCAGATTTTGTTAAGGAATATTACAACTTCTGCCTCCTCTGAGACGCTCTCAGTTTTATTCAGCAGTTTGAGAACTAGGCAGATCCTTATCAGGATTTTTGACGAGGTTGAGATGACTGGCAGAGTCATGTGATTTTGGGTTCACCCTGAATGAGAGCCTGTTTGCTATGTGGATTAATGACATAACTATGCCGAAGCGATTATTAGCTGAAGTCCAACTGGACTTCAAGCAGGCACTACAACTGGCCTGGTCATTGGAAAATGCTGGAAGTGGAGCATATGAGTTACAGGGTATCCCAGTGGAAGTGGACACCCTTGCTAGACCGACTGAGCTTGGGGAACATCACGTGAGCGGAGGCAATTACAGAACCTCAGGCAGGGCATATTCTGAGCAGAGGGACCCTCGGTCAGCCCACAGCAAAATGCCAAACAAAACTAAGCCTCGGTCAAACGGCCAAAATGCTTTTCAGGATCCGGGCCTGCAGGTTTCGTAAGTTGCTGCCGGTTTGTGGGCCCGAGATGGCAAAGGCCTGAGTTGAGTCAGAAAACTCACAGGCCACTAACCAGGAGAGTGCACACCCTGGAAAGCCCACCTATAGCTGGCTGGGAACAGTTAAATTGCTTAGCAACATCCAGATCAGAGCCAATCAAAATAAACGTCTGGTTAAATGGTCACTCAGTTTTAATGGAAGTCGATATTAGCGCAGATTTATCAGTGATTGCAGATTAACAAGATTGGGACTCCTACCCTCAAGTTTGCGTGAGATCTCAGCCAGACTGGGGACCCTTTACAAATTAAACTCACAACTTTGGGTCTGGTCTCTTATGAGAAGCAGCTGATTGTAGTAAAAGGCTTGGGGCCTGAGCTCGATGGGGTAGAATTGGTTGAGAGAGATTCACCTTAATTGGCTCAACATTTCTCAATTAGAAAATGGCTGCCTGCGTGAAATCCTGATTAAATACTCGGACGTTTTTCAGGACGGTCTAGGGCCTACTAAAGGGGCCGAGGTTACATGTTGACCACGATCCTGCATGGCCCATCCAATGCTATTTGCCTTACGGGGCAAAACTAGAGGCTGGAAAGTGAAGGAATCTTCAAACCAGTGCAGTTTGTGGAACGGGCAACACAGGTCGGACTGACTGTAAAGCCTATTGGCTTGGTTCGCGTCTGCGGGGATTCTAATCAAACATGAACCTGCTTCTCTCAGCTGGATAAATACCTAGTGCCTCACAGAGAGGATTTGTCCACAAAGCTGGACATGGGCCAGGCGTATCTGCAATTGCAAATAGGAGAGGAATCCCAGAATTATGCCACAATTATGAGCCACGAGGGTTTGTACCTGTCTGTGAGACGACAGTCGGGGGTATTTGGAGTTGCCACTCAGAGTTTAAGAACCAGGAGGTTATGTTGCAGCTCGTAGAAGGTGCTGGTGAGGCCAAGTCTGGAGCACCGCGCACAGTTCTGGTCTCCTTACTTAAGAAAGGATGTACAGAGGAACCTCGATTATCCAAATATCAGTTATCCAAATATCAGATTATCCAAATATCAATTATCCAAATATCAATTATCCAAATATCAGATTATCCAAATATCAATTATCCAAATATCAATTATCCAAATATCGGATTATCCAAAGGAGATCTCGAGGTCCCGATAGAAACATTACATCGAAGACGTGTTTTTCAACACTGATCACATCTTTTGTTTACAGTAATTAAAAACAATCTTGGCTTATTAAAACGCTGCCAAGAACAGTCCTGGACATGGATGGGAGGCCAGGCACCGTTTCCAAATGACGGACCTCCTGCCCTCTCGCTGTCCCCTCACACACTTTCCCTGGAGTTCTACACAGGGGTGTACCCTAAATCCCCCCTGCCCCCCCCCCCCTTTTTCCGATAAACTCTCCAACATTGTCCACATCCATCAAAGTTTTACCTGCACATTCACTAATATCATTTATTGTATCCGTTGCTCCCGATGCGGTCTCCTCTGCATTGGGGAGACTGGGCGCCTCCC
>NC_057748.1:21400225-21400998 GCF_004010195.1 Chiloscyllium plagiosum | reverse complement strand
ACCATTAAGTGTATAAGTCCTGATAAGATTTGCTTTCCCAAAATGCAGCACCTCGCATTTATCTGAATTAAACTCCATCTGCCACTTCTCAGCCCATTGGCCCACCTGGTCAAGATCCTGTTGTAATCTGACTTCTTCACCCAAAGGGTTATGAATCTCTGGAATTCCCTGCTCAATAAAGTTAAAAATCACACAACACCAGGTTATAGTCCCACAGGTTTATTTGGAAGCACTAGCTTTCGGAGCGTCACTCCTTCATCAGGTGGTTGTGGAGAATAAGATTGTAAGACACAGAATTTATAGCAAATGTTTACAGTGTGATGTAACTGAAATTATATATTGAAAAAGACCCGGATTATTTGTTAAGTCTCATATTTTAGAATGACGGTGTTGGTTTCAATTCTTTCATATGTAAATCGCAAAACTTTCTTTTAAAGTTACATTCGGAGCGTCGCTCCGAAAGCTAGTGTGCTTCCAAATAATGCTGTTGGACTATAATCTGGTGTTGTGTGATTTTTAACTTTGTCCACCCCAGTGCAACCCCACCATTTATCTTGGTGATGTGCTAATAACCTGGAAGACCAATAAGGAGCATGTAGAGAACTTGGATGTAGTGGTGAAACGTCTCTCCCAGGTGGGTGTACCCCCTAGAATGGAAAACTCTGTGTTCCAGGCACCCCGGGTGCCCTACTTGGGTTACAGACTCAACAGGATCAGGTTATACCTGTTGGAAGATAGAGTGAGGGTGATAAAGGTGCCCAACTGCTGACTGT
>NC_057748.1:21391972-21399725 GCF_004010195.1 Chiloscyllium plagiosum | reverse complement strand
GGGGGGTGATGCGGGAGTGGGTGATGATGTGGGTCTGAGTGGAAGAGAGATTAAAGATTGGACTAAGCTGATTTGGGGTTCAGGTGTAGGGGCGAAATGTTTCTGATTCTTTGGCAACTCCCTTATCTAACTTTAACTTTCCCCATTCCCTTTGCAATAAACACCAGTGTTCCATGTGCTTTCTGAGTTGGGTACAGGGACTGCAGACTGGCCGTTAGTGATCCACATGCTGCTCTAGTCACTTGCTGTGACAGAAACCTTTTCCTGACCTTTTCCTGACTTTTTTGTTGTAGGCGGTTTCTCCGAAAACCCAATGTGGCAGAAGCGAGTGAGCAGTTTGGTAAGTGGCCGGGGATCATGGGGAGCGGATGGAGGACGATTGAGTCAGAATTTCTTTCCTGCCGCGGGATTGCTGCAAGCTTGGAAACTGCGGCCTTGGCTTCGGGAACAAGTCAGATCCTGAGGGAAATCTCACTTGTGGCAGTTGGCACTCACTCCAGAAGAGTGGGCATCAAGTGAGACATTGGGAGAGGAAGTGAATTACGAAGTATAATCGCCAACAGTTAAACATGTAAGCTCATGGGGCAAACCTTCACTCGAGTGCTTCATGTTGAAGTCTCCTGTGTTGGTGAAGGGATGGCTTGAAGGTAGGAAATAGTTGTGGAGGGTTGCTTTTCAGACTGGAGGCCTGTCACCAGCAGTGTGCTGCAAGGACCAGTGCTGGGTCCACTGCTTTTCGTCATTTATATAAATGGTTTGGATGTCAACATAGCGGGTATGGTTCATAAGTTTGCAGATGACACCAAAATTGGAGGTGTAGTGGACAGCGAAGAAGGTTACCTCTGAGTACAATGGGATCTTGATCAGATGGGCCAATGGGGCTGAGGGGTGGCAGATGGAGTTCAATTTAGATAAATGTGAGGTGATGCATTATGGAAAAGCAAATCAGAGCAGGACGTTTACACTTAATGGTAAAATCCCAGAGAGTGTTGCTGATCAAAGAGGCCTTAGAGTGCAGGGTCATGAAAGTAGGGCCACAGGTAGATAAGATAGTGAAGGCAGCGTTTGGTATGCTTGCCTTATTGGTCAGCGTATGAGTCAGGATGTCATGTTATGGCTGAACGGGACATTGGTTAGGTCACTATTCAATTCTGGTCTCATTCCTATCGGAAAGATGTTGTTAAACTTGAAAGGGTTCAGAAAAGATTTACAAGGATGTTGCCAGGGTTGGAGGATTTGAGCTACAGGGAGAGGCTGAACAGGCTGGGGCTGTTTTCCCTGGAGCGTCAGAGGCTGAGGGGTGACCTTATAGAGGTTTCTAAAATCAAGAGGAATATGGATAGGGTGAGTAGCCAAGGTCTTTTCCTCAGGGTAAGGGAGTTTAAAACTAGAGAGCATAGGTTTAGGGTGAGAGGGGAAAGATTTAAAAGGGACCTGAGGGGTAATGTTTTCACATGTTTATCTATGGAATGAGCTGCCAGATGAAGTGGTGGAGGCAGATACAATTAAAACATTCAAAAGGCTTCTGGATGGGTATATGAATAGAGGGATATGGGCCAAGTGCTGGCAAATGGGACTAGATTAGTTTAGGATATCTGGTCGGCATGGACGGGTTGGACTGAAGGCTCTGTTTCTGTGCTGTACATCTCTATGACTCAGAACTCGATTTCATTTTTGAACAATTAAATCCTTTAACATGCGAGATTATTTGCAAAAATGTTGATAATATTTGCACTGATAGCATGAGCAATCTAACACCCGTTTACATTTTCCTCGCATACATAATTTTGGGGACAGCTCCATTTTGGATAGTTTAGTGATAGTGGGATTCTTAATTTGATAGTTTCTTACTGTTTGCTGAAACCCATCAGACATAGAGGCAGAAGATTAGATTAGATTTTCTACAATGTGGAAACAGGCCCTTCGGCCCAACAAATCCACACCAACCCTCCAAAGAGTAACCCGCCCAGACCCATTCCCCTTATTTACCCCTGACTAAAGCACCTAACACTATGGGCAATTTAGCATGGCCAGTTCACCTGACCTGCACATCTTTGGACTGTGGGAGGAAACCCACGCAGACACAGGGAGAGTGTGCAAACTCCACACAGACAGTCGCCCGAGGCTGGAATCGAACCTGGGTCCCTGGCGCTGTGAGGCAGCAGTGCTAACCACTGAGCCACTATCCTGCCCTAGAAGTGGGCCATTTGGCCCATCAAGTCTGCACTACCACTCAGTGAGATCATAGCTGATCTGATCATCCTCACTTGCACTTTCCTGCCTTTTCCCCATAACCCTCGATTCCTTTACTGATTAAAGATTTGTCTCTCTCCGCCTTGAATATACTTAATAATCCAGTCTCAAGAGCCCTCTGTGTTAAAGAGCTCTGCAGATTCACAAACTTCTGAGAGAAAAACAAATTTCCTCCCCCATCTCTGTCCTAACTGGGCAACCTCTAACCAGAGTCTAGATTAGAGCGGTGCTGGAAAATCACAACAGGTCAGGCAGCATCCGCGGAGCAGGAAAATCGACGTTTCGGGCAAAAGCCCTTTATCAGGAACAGAGCCTCTAACCAGAGTTTGACCATTTTGTTTTTGGAAAGTGGAGCTCTGGATACCTTGGATTTAACAGCCAGTCCTTGTTTAAGGAGAATCCTTCCACCTATTGGTTGCTACTGGTATTACAGACTTGCCATGAGGAAAATGAAAGCAATTTAGAACAGAAAAGATTAGATTCGATTCTCTACAGTGTGGAAACAGGCCATTTGGCCCAACAAGTCCACACCGACCCTCCAAAGAGTAACCCACCCCCCCTCTGACTAACGCACCTAACAGTATGGACGATTTAGCACGGTCAATTCACCCTGACCGACACATCTTTGGACAGTGGGAGGAAACCCGAGCACCCGGAGGAAACCCACACAGACACAGGGAGAATGTGCAGACTCCACACAGACACTTTGCCCGAGGCTGGAATTGAACCTGGGACCCTGGTGCTGTGAGGCAGCCGTGCTAACCACTGAGCCGGATGTTCAGCCCATTGAACTGTTTGGGCAAGCTGCAGAGCTCGTTCAAAGAGCCAACAGTGTCACAGTGGGCCGAATGGACTCCTTCTGCAGAAATTCTTACCCCCCAGCTATTAATCTAATTCCGTTTTTTGAAAATTCTTGCCTCTACTCTGCTGCTGAAGTCCTCATGATCTTGAACTGGCCGGCACAATTCGGTGGACGAACCTGGTCCAGAGCCAGCGCAGGGAGGCTTCCGCTTGGAGATCCCACAGTTCCTCCCTCGCCTCGGGCTGAGGGTTGGCAGATGGAGTGTAATTTGGATAAATGCGAGATATTGTGTTTTGGTAGAATGAACAAGGGCAGGACCTAGACAGTTAAAAGTGGAGCCTTGGGTGTGTTGTCGAACAGAGATACCTAGGGATTCAAGTTCATAATTCTTTGAAGTTTCCGTTAGATAGGGTGGTGAAGAAGGCATTTGCCTCTCTTGCTCAGACCTTTGAGTATGGGAGTTTGGACGCCATGTTGAGGATGTACATGATATTGGTGAGGCCTCTTCTGGAATAGATTAGATTAGATTAGATTACTTACAGTGTGGAAACAGGCCCTTCAGCCCAACAAGTCCACACCGCCCCGCCGAAGCGCAACCCACCCAGACCCATTCCCCTACATTTACCCCTTTACCTAACACTACGGGCAATTTAGCATGGCCAATTCACCTAACCTGCACATTTTTGGACTGTGGGAGGAAACCGGAGCACCCGGAGGAAACCCACGCAGACACGGGGAGAACGTGCAAACTCCACACAGTCAGTCGCCTGAGGCAGGAATTGAACCCGGGTCTCTGGCGCTGTGAGGCAGCAGTGCTAACCACTGTGCTGCCCACTGTGTGCAGTTCTCATTGCCCTGTTATGGGAAGGTTATTATTAAATTATGGAGGGTTCGGAAAAGATTTACGAGGCTGTTGCCGGGAATGGAGGCTTTGAGTTATATGGAGAGACTGGATAAACTTTTCATTGAAGTGTCGGAGGTTGTGGGATGACCTTAATTGAGGCTTATAAAATCACGTGGGGCATAGATAAGGTGAATGGCAGGTGTCTCTTTCCTAAGGTGGGCAGTTTCAAGACGAGGGGCATATCTTTAAGGTGAGAGAAGAACAATTTGAACAGGACACGAGGGGCAACATTTTTTTGCACAGTGGTTCGTGTGTGGAATGAATTGCAAGAAGTAGAGGTGGTTCAATTACAGTGACAACATTTAAAAGACATTTGGATAAATACATGACGAGGAAATGTTTGGAGGCATGTGGGCTGAGTGCAGGCAGGTGGGACTTGTTTAGTTTGGGATTATGTTTGGCATGGACTGGTTGGGCCGAAGGGTCTGTTTCCGTGCTGGATGACTCTGTAACTGCCTTGGGATGCTTCCCCTGCTCCCTGTTCGCTGCCCCCTTGTTGGTGGCTATTCCAGAGACTGACCTGAGTTTCTGAAAACATTGCACATTACATTCCGCCATCTCTCCCAATTCTCGAACACAGAGAGTAAATGATTGAGGTCTTCGGATTGATCCAGGTGGCACTCCACTAATTACACCTCTCCAATTTGAGAAAGACCCGTTCGTCTTGATTCTCTACCTTCTATGTTTTAGCCAACCCTCACTCCACGATAGTATGTTACTCACAACCACCATGACCTCCTAACTTGTGCAATAACTTTTTGTGTTGTATCTTATCGAATGCCTTCTGCAAATCCAAATACACAGCATTCACTTATTTCCCCTTTACTGTCCCCATTGAATCCACACTGACCCCCGGAAGAGTATCCCACCCAAATCCACCTATCCCTGTAATTCCCCACGGCTAATCCGCTTTAGTCTGCACATCCCTGGACACTTCCAGCAATTTAGCAGGGCCAATCCACCCTAACCTGCACATCTTTGGCTTGTGGGAGGAAACCGGAGCACCCGGAGGAAACCCACGCAGACACGGGGAGAATGTGCAAACTCCACACAGACACTTGCCTAAGGCTGGAATCGAACCTGGGTTGCTGGCACTGTGAGGCACCGTGCTGTATCCTCAAAGCTAGCAAATTTGCCAAGCATGACTGCCTTTTCACAAAATGTGCAAACTCCACACAGACACTTGCCTAAGGCTGGAATCGAACCTGGGTTGCTGGCACTGTGAGGCAGCAGCGCTAACCACTGAGCCACCGTGCTGTATCTTCAAAGCTAGCAAATTTGCCAAGCATGACTGCCTTTTCACAAAACCAAGTTAACTCTGTTTGATTATGTTAAACCTTTCTCAATGGCCTGCTATTCCTTCATTCATAATGGACTCCAGCATTCTCCCAACAACAGATGTTAGGTTAACTGGCCTGTAGTCTCCTGCTTTCTGTCTCCCCTCCCCTTCTTGAACAAGGATATGACATTAGCCGTTTCCCAACCCACCGGAATCCATCTTGAATGCAGAGAGTTTTGGAATATTTTGACCAATGCCTCCACTATCTCAGCAACTTCCATTAAAACCCATGGGAAATGCAGAGTTACAGGGATAGGGTAGGGAGGCGAGTCTGGGTGAGATGTTCTTCTGACGGTCAGTGTGGATATAAGCCATCAGGTTCCCGTGACTTGACAGTCTTCAATCCAATTAGTTTGGTCAAATATTTCTGTCCCTTGATATAGAGAGTGTCGCAAGACATTTCCTCCCCATGAGCATTTTGTTTATCTGTTATCTTTGGGATGTTTATAATTTCCACCGCGAAGCCTGATCGAACTTTTGGTTTCAATTAACTGCCTTTCCCTGTTACTTGTTATCAATCCCCCAGTTGCAACCACCAAGGGTCCCATATTTACTTTAGCTACTCTCTTACTTTCTAAACACTTGCAGAAGCTCTTGCTGTTTGTTTTTATGTTTCTTGCCTATTTTCTCTCACACATAGTCCACTGCTGGTTCCTAAAAATAAAATTCTGAATCCTCTGCTCTACCATTAGTTTCCGCTGACTTGTGGATATTGAGTTTTTATTTGGATACTCTGCTTTTGTTAATCATGGGCAGTTCATCCTCCTCATTGAGTCCCTCCTTTCATTGACATAAAAATCCTGATTATAAAACAAGTCGTTGAGTCATAGCGATGTACAGCACGGAAACAGACCCTTTGGTCCAACCCGTCCATGCACCAGATATCCCAACCCAATCTAGTCCCACCTCCCAGCACCCGGCCCATATCCCTCCAAACCCTTCCTATTCATATACCCATCAAATCTTTTCTGAACCCTTTCAAGTTTCACAACATCTTTCCGATAGGAAGGAAACCGGAATTGCACGCAATATTCCGACAGCGGCCTAACCAATGTCCTGTACAGCCGCACACATGAAGTCGCTGTAACCGGGACTATATGTTGTCCTAAGATAGTGTCCAAGATAGAAGGCTGCAGGAGCGAGGGACAAGATGGAGTCACCAGTTTGGGTTCACGCTTTGTCCTACGGGGAGAAACATGTGCCCACCTTACCCAGTCTGGCTGGCATGTGACTCCAGACCCACAGCAATGTGGTTGACTCTTTGATGTGGTCTGACTTGGCTGAGCAAGCAAAGAGACCTCGGGGTGTAGGTGCATAGTTCCTTGGAAGTGGAGTGGCAGGTAGATGGGGTGGTGATGGAGGCATTGCCCACGCTTGCCTTTGTTGGTCGGTGCGTTCAGTAAATGAGTTGGGATGTCATGTTGTGGCTCACAGGACATTGGTTAGGCCACTTTTAAAGGACATCCACTGAGGGGATTTTAGTGTCACATGGGACGTTACTTCTCTCCACCCAGCCCTGGCCCTCGCCCAGTGAGCAGGATGGTCTCCCTACTATAGGAAGGATATTGTTTAACTTGAAAGGGTTCAGGAAAGGTTTATAAAGATGCTGCCACGTCTGGAGGATTTGAGCTATGGGGAGAGGCTGAACAGGCTGGGACTGTTTTCCCTGGAGCGTCGGAGGCTGAGGGGTGACCTTATAGAGATTTATAAAATCATGAGGGGCATGGATTGGATAAATAGACAAGGTCTTTTCCCTGGGGGTGGGGTCATCCAAAATTAGGTTTAAAGTGAGAGAGGAAGGATATAAAAGAGACCTATGAGGCAACGTTTTCACGCAGACGGTGGTGCGTGTATGGATTGAGCTGCCAGAGGATCTGGTGGAGGCTGGTACAGGCCGGGTGCTGGCAAATGGGACTAGATTGGGTTGGGATATCAGGATGCGTTGGACCGAAGGGTCTGTTTCTGTGCTGTATGAATCTATGACTCCATTACCTGCTCATTTTCAGGGCACTTAGGGACGAGGCAACACTCACGTCCCATGAAAGAACGTGTTTTTTTTAATTAGTGAGAAGCCAAAGTCTCAGCTCTCTGTGGGAGGTTTATCGACCGTCTTGTGTTACAGGGCAGTTGGCCAAGGAGCTGAGGCAGGAGGAGTGCCTGCAGTATGCCGGCTTCTGTAAGCTCGCCGTCGCACGGTAAGGGGTCAATTCACATCGAGAAGAGCTGCCCATCCCCCACCCTCACCTGGTACGGTCCAGGGGCGCGGGGGGTATCTGGGCAGCACAGCCTGGAGCAGAGGAGGCTTTCGGTGTCAGGGCCAATGGGGAAGGGGACCCTTATGGGCATAGCAGGTGGGAGACAGCGAGGGTACGGGGGAGGAGAGAGTGTGGGTACGGGGAGGAGACAGCGTGGATACGGGGGAGGGGAGAGTGTGGGTACGGGGAGGAGATGGGGG
>NC_057748.1:21378585-21390914 GCF_004010195.1 Chiloscyllium plagiosum | reverse complement strand
ACAGAGGGGGGGGGCAGTGGGAGTACAGAGGGGGAGAGACAGTGGGGGTATGGGGGCAGGGGGGAGGGGGGAGACAGTGTGGGTCTGCCAGTCTCTCTGGATTGGGCCTGTGTGGGTGCCTGTCAGGGGCTTGGCTGTACAGACCGCTCCCTTCCTGCTACACACTGCCTGGGGGTGGTCTCTCCCTCCAGCTAAGGAGGGTTTTGTGTCTCCCTGGACATTAACTGTTTTCCCCCCCCCCTCAGTGGGCTGGATGGAATGCCCTTGACCGAAAGGATTTCACCTCCTTCCCCCCCCGAGGGTCACTGAGAGGGGGCGGTGTCCAGGTAATGGATGCTCCCCAGACCAGCGCTGAGCTCTGCCATGTCTCTGCAGCTTGGCTTGGGGAGATCTCCAAGTGGGAGCAGGAGGGGGGAGTTGGGGGCAGGAATGGCAGGGCCATGCTGACTGTTGGCGTCTCTCTGCCCCGTGTCCTCAGGTGCGAGCAGACACTGTTCAATGCGGCCGGGGAGGCCCTGGCTCTGACTGATGCCGCCCGACTCTTCCTGCAGGCCGAGAAGGAGACACAGAGACTCCAGTGCCCAGGCTTCGAGGAGCACCTACAGGCCTCCACCAACTGCTACAGCTTTGCCATAAAGGTCTGCATTTGGACAGCGCCTGGCCCATCCCCCGGCAGCCGTGGCGTGCCTTTTTGTTTTAAATGTTCACACTGTTAGAACCTGGGGGCCTCACGGCAGTCAGCTGGGCACAGCAGGATCCCACAGGCAGGGCTTGGCGAAGTGACCGCGGCAGAGGGCCTGTGTCACGGTGGGGGTATTGGTTGAGCAATAAATATTAACCAGAGGGAGCGGTCCCGGCTCCCCTTTGAAATGGGGGTCTCCGAGTCCACATGACAGGGACCCGGGGGGGTTAACGTCAAGTGAGTCGAGAGCTCTGGGAATGGCGGCTGACTCTGATTAATGGCGTTAACCACGTTGGGAAGGTTTCAATCTGCGAGTTCTTTCCCTGACTAACGCCCACTCTCCCCCCTCCTCACCCCCTGGCTGGTCACAGGCGAGCCTCACCCCCCGACCCCTCGCTCCAGACACCACCCTGTCACCCAGAGAAAGGTCAAAAGGGAGACGCTGCCTCAGTCCGAGAAGCAGCCACCGACTGCAGTGTTCAGGCCAACGCCAAGGAATTGTAGAGAGTTGTGAACGCAGCCCAGTCCTTTACGAAAACCAGCCTTGCATCCACTGACGCCATCTACACTTGCTGCTGCCTTCAGAGAGCAACCAACATCGTCAAAGAGCCCTCCCACCCCAGTTATACTCTCTCCCACTCTCTTCCATTGGGCAGAAGATACAAGACACGTACCGATAGATTTAAGAACAGCTTCTTCGGCGCCATTAGCAGACTCGTGAATGGATCTCTCCTATATTAGAGTTGATGCACCTTCCCTGTACCTGTAACACTATGTTCCGCCTTCTGTTCGAATACCCTAATGTACTTGTGCAAGGCCTGACTTGCCTGGTTAGCACTCAAAACAATACTTGGTGCTGTATCTCGGTACATGTGACAATAATAAATCAAATCAAGATTAAATCAAACGAGAGGCATTTTCAGTTTGTTTCTGACCCCCCCCCTCAGAATAGGTTGGGCTTTAGGTAAATGTGGAACAGAGCACGATGCCACTGATGAGGGACGGATCCTGTCAAGGTTTGTTACCCCACTCCCAGACCCACTGCTGCTGCTCCACATGGTTCCCCCCCCCCACCCCCGCCCACACTCTGACGGTTTCCAGGTGTCAGTACACTCCCAGTCAGCATCAGTGCCTTCAGACAGAAGGGATAGAGTGGAAATTACCTCCGCATTCAGGGACACCAAAAGTTGGAATGCCGTCAAATCAGCTTATAAACGGAAAAGGTCTGACCACCGAGCTGCTGGGGTCGGGGAAATGCACCATGGGTAATCTCCCGTCCCACTCTCTCCCTGCAGGTCTACATTGAGTTGAACCAGCCAGTCATGGCAGCAAGTCTGTGCTTAGAGCTCGGAAATGCGCTGAAGGTAAAGACAGCATCCATCCCTCAGCATGGACCGGCGACCAGACCCTCCGACAGTGCGGCACTCCCTCAGCCCTGACCCTCCGACAGTGCGGCGCTCCCTCAGCCCGACCTTCCGACAGTGCAGCACTCCCTCAGCCCTGACCCTCCGACAGTGCGGCGCTCCCTCAGCCCTGATCCTCCGACAGTGCGGCGCTCCCTCAGCCGACCTTCCGACAGTGCAGCACTCCCTCAGCCTTGACCCTCCGACAGTGCCCGCTCCCTCAGCCCTGACCCTCTGACAGTGCAGCGCTCCCTCAGCCCTGACCCTCCAACAGTGTGGCACTCCCTCAGCACTGACCCTCCGACAGTGCAGCACACCCTCAGCACTGACCCTCCGACAGTGCAGCGCTCCCTCAGCCCTGACCCTCCGACAGTGTGGCGCTCCCTCAGCCCTGACCCTTCCACAGTGCGGCGCTCCCTCAGCCCTGACCTTCCGACAGTGCAGCACTCCCTCAGCCCTGACCCTCCGACAGTGCGGCACTCCCTCAGCATTGACCCTCCGACAGTGCAGCACTCCCTCAGCCCTGACCCTCCGACAGTGCGGCACTCCCTCAGCACCGACCTTCCGACAGTGCGGCGCTCCCTCAGCCCTGACCCTCCGACAGTGCACCGCTCCCTCAGCCCTGACCATCCGACAGTGCGGCGCTACCTCAGCCCTGACCCTCCGACAGTGCGGCGCTCCCTCAGCCCTGACCCTCCGACAGTGCGGCACTCCCTCAGCCCTGACCCTCCGACAGTGCGGTGCTACCTCAGCCCAGATCCTCCAACAGTGCGGTGCTCCCTCAGCCTTGACCCTCCGATAGTGCCCGCTCCCTCAGCCTTGACCCTCTGACAGTGCATCGCTCCCTCAGCCCTGACCCTCCAACAATGTGGCACTCCCTCAGCACTGACCCTCCGACAGTGCAGCACACCCTCAGCACTGACCCTCCGACAGTGCGACGCTCCCTCAGCCCTGACACTCCGATAGTGCCCACTCCCTCAGCACTGACCCTCTGACAGTGCATCGCTCCCTCAGCCCTGACCCTCCAACAATGTGGCACTCCCTCAGCCCTGACCCTCCGACAGTGCGGCACTCCCTCAGCCCTGACCCTCCGACAGTGCGGTGCTCCCTCAGCCCTAACCCTCCGACAGTGCGGCGCTCCCTCAGCCCTGACCCTCCGACAGTGCGGCGCTCCCTCAGCCCTGACCCTCCCACAGTGCGGCGCTCCCTCAGCCCTGACCCTCCCACAGTGCGGCGCTCCCTCAGCCCTGCTCCCCTCCGGTTTTGACAGTGCAGCTGGACATACCCTGCCTGTTCCTCACCAACCAGAACGTTGCGTATAATTTTTTTTTTAACTTCTTGTTTTCTTCCTCCGAAGGAGATGAATAAGCCAGCCGAAGCCTCCGTGCATTTTCAGCGGGCCGCTGAGCTGCAGTCCCAGGTTCCCATTGAGTGTCTCCTGTCCCTCGGAAAAGTGGCGACCTGCAAAATAATTACCCGTGAGTACCGAGTACCGAGGTTCCAGCAGCTCAGTCCCTGCGGGCTCCCTCTTCCCATCCTGCCACGGGTTTGTGTGAACGGCTGTGCTTTCAGCTGTCTTCTCTCTGATGTCTTGCAGGCGATTACGATGGAGCTCTGGCTGTTTTCACAGAAATGCAGCTCCTGGCTCAGGAGAAAGGATTACAGGTGCTGGGTACCTGTACCCCTGTAGGTGAGTGAGAGAGAGGTAATTCCGGGCTGGGGTGGTTGATGAGTGGGGGGGGGGGGGGGGCGTTGCTGCACTCTGGAGACCTTTTCAGTTCAACGTTAGACATTCAACCTTGTCATGAAGGGTTAGTCTCAGTTATAATGACCATGAGATATTCGAGATTGTCAGTAAACCCCATTCAGAGTCAAAAGGTGTGGTGCTGGAAAAGCGCAGCCGGTCAGGCAAGCGTCGAGGAGCAGGCGAAACAACGTTTCAAACATAAGCTCTGCCCGAAACATCGACTCTCCTGCTCCTCGGATGCTGCCTGACCGGCTGCGCTTTCCCAGCACCACACTCTTCAACTCTGATCTCCAGCATCTGCTGTCCTCACTTTCTCCTAGAAAACCCCATCCAGTTCACTAATGTCCTTTTAAGAAAGGAAATCTGCCTTTCTTAACCGATCTGGCTACACGTGACTCCAGACCCACAGCAATGGGATCGACTTTCAGCCCCACGTATTGGCCGAGCATTACCACTCCCCCTGTCTTCCAAATCATTGAATCCCTGCAGTGTGGAAGCAGGCCATTCAGCCCGTCGGGTCTTACTCTGACCTTGTGAAGAGCATCCAGGCTCACCCTGCTACCCTATCCCTGTATCCCAGCATTCCCCATGGCCAACCCACCCAACCTGCACATCCCTCCAAAACTAGGGGCAATTTAGCATGGCCAATCCATCCTAATCTGCATATTTTTGGATTCTGGAGGGGAGGGGGATGGAATTGGAGCGCCAGGAGGAAACCCACGCAGACACGAGAAGAATGTGCAAACTCCACACAGGCAGTTGCCTGAGGCTGGAATCGAACTTGTGTCCCTGGCTCTGTGAGGCAGTGGTGCTAACCACTGAGCCACCCAGTGGCGGTTCCCTGCTGCCTTCTCAAAGGGCAGTTGAATAGGCAGCGAATAAACAGTGGATTTTGAGAGACTTAATGACATTGAGGGATATGGCAGGAGAGTGGGGTAGAAGGGGTGGAGAGACAGCTGAGCTGCCATGATCCAGAATGGCGAAGTGGGCTGAATGGCCTCCTCCAACTGCCACGCCTTTATTTTCTTCGTCCTCTCACAGGATGTGGGTGTTGCTGGCACAGTCACCAAATTGTTGCTTGTCCCTAATTGCCCCTGAAGTGATAGGTTTTGCTCAGCCATTTCAGAGGGCCGTTAAGGGCCAAGCACATTGCTATTGGTCTGGAGTGTAGGCTAGACCAGGGAAGGACGGCAGATTTCCACCCCAAAAGGACGTTAGTGAACCAGATGGGTTTTTACAACAATCGATGACAGATCAGTGGTCACTGTCACTGAGATCAGCTTTATCATCTCGAGAGGTTTACACCTCAACGCGGATAAGTTAGTTGTCCATCTCCATCTGTATTTTTCCTGATCTAAATTCTCCGTTTAACACGGGGCAGCTTTATTGTTAATTCATTGTACAACGCCTCTGCTGGTAGAAGATGGTATTACAGCGTGACGTCTATACATTGGCAGTCGCCATTATTGGAAATCAAATAAAGAAATAAGGGTGTGTACACAGAGGGAAGTTCTCCTTTTATCAAAGGGTCCTGTTTTTGTGTGTGTAAGTCTGTGTGTACCTCTCTCTGACCTCTGCCCTGTGTGTGGATACCTCATGCCACAGCTGTTGTGTAGAGATCAGTCTCGTCCACCTTCCTGCCCTCGGGCTGTGCCATTGTAACCTGGCTGTGTTCAGCTACCCCTCCGTTACCGGCATCTGAGAAGGAAGGAGTGTTCTTCCCTCCTGCAGAGATCGAGTTCGTTTCTGTGCTTTATTGCAGCGCGTGCGCTGCCCCTTTTGGGGCCCACCCCGATAAATCACAGAGGATTTGATCGGTTTTGCTTTTTTCTTTTCCCCGAAGGTGCGTTTATGGACGTTATCGCTCGGTGTGAGGTCTCCCGAGTCCTCCTGCTGATGCTGCTCCAGGTGAGGGTCCTTGCCCTGCAGTCCCCTCCCCCACTCACACTCTGACTCTCTTCCCTGCTCAGACACATTCCAGTCTCCCACGCTGACAGCTCTCTTCCTGCGTCTTGCCCAGGTTAACATATCCCATTCCCTTTCCCATCGTCTGGATTGACCGAGGATTGTGCCGGCCCCCTCAAAAATGTGGGAGCTTTCCTGGTTACCCGTTCCTCCCCGTCCCCAGCCTTTTCATTCCTGAGTATTTTCCTGCGACAATATCCATCCCTCCCAGTGACCATCACTCCCTGGTTGTTGTTGTCGTTGTTGGTACCCTCACAGGTTACCCTGGGCACAGGGTGCAATGAGCTGTTAAAATCCTTCCACTGCGGCTCGGTGGCTCAGTAAATAGCACGGCTGCCTCACAGCGCCAGGGACCCAGGTTCGATTCCCGTCTCGGGCTCGGTGGAGTTTACACATTCTTTCAGTGGCTGCATGGGTTTCCTTCGGGTGCTGCGGTTTGTAGAACATTACAGCACAGTACAGGCCCTTCGGCCCTCGATGTTGCACTGACCTGTGGAACCAATCCGAAGCCTGTCTATCCTACACTATTCCATTTTCATCCATATCCAATGACCATTTAAATGCCCTTAAAGTTGGCGAGCCTACTACTGTTGCAGTCAGTGCATTCCACGCCCCTACTCCTCTCCTGAGTAAAGAAACGACCTCTGACCTTTGCCCTATATCTGTCACCCCTCAATGTAAAGCTGTCCCCTCATGCTAGCCATCATCATCCGAGGAAAAAGACTCTCACTGTCTGCCCTGTATAACCCTCTGATTATCTTGTATGTCTCAGTTAAGTCACCTCTTGACCTTCTTCTCTCTAACGAGAACAGCCTCAAGTCCCTCAGCCTTTCCTCATAAGACCTTTCCTCCATACCGGGCAACATCCAAGCAAATCTCCTCTGGTTTTCTCTCACAGTCCAGAGCTGTGTGGGTTCGGTGAATTGGCCATGCTAAATTGCCCATAGTGTTCAGGGATGTGTAGGTTAGGCACATTAGTCAGGGGCAAATATAGAGTAATAGGGGAATGGGTCTGGGTGGGATACTCTTTGGGGAGTTGGCCTGTTTCATGCTGTTAGGGTTCTATGGTATTCTGTGGTATACCTGCGCCCCCCCCCCCCACCACCATCCCTAGGTCCTCTTGGGGATAAAAGTGTGGGTGAAGTTACACTAAAAGAAATTCAATCTCTGTCCCCACACAGGCCAAAATTCTCATGCCATCTACGAAATCAGTGTACCGTCTCCAACACACTGTCAGGACTCAACTGGGCAGACTGTGTTTACTCATCAAGCCCTACTCACAAGGAACCTGAGAAATACAGCTCCCCAATCAAACCGCTGAGATGATCAGTTTGCCCGACTGACTAGAGGGGCATAGGTTTAGGGTGAGAGAGGAAAGATTTGAAAGGGACCAAAGGGGCAACTCGTTCATGTAGAGGGTGGTGTGCGTATGGAATGAGCTGCCGAGGAAGTGGCAGAGGCTGGTACAATTGCATGATTTGGAGATGCCGGTGTTGGACTGGGCTGTACAAGTTAAAAATCACACAGCACCTAGCGCTTCCAAATAAACCCGTTGGACAATAACCTGATGTTGTGTGATTTTTAACGGGGTACAATGACAGCATTTAAAAGGCATCTGGGTGGGTATCTGAACAGGAAGGGTTTAGAGGGATATGAGCCAAGTGCTGGCAAATGGGACTAGATTAGGATAGCTGGTCGGCATGGACGGGTTGGACTGAAGGGTCTGTTTCTGTGCTGTACGTCTCTCTGATTTGTATGACTGCTGTGCACACCAGGTTTCATTGCTGGTAGAAAAATAACTTTATTTATTGTGAACAAACTTTCAGTGTAATAAGTGGCAAAGAAAACCTCACTTGTTTATCATCATATAACTTAAGCTATACCCCTTTGAAGCCTCAAATGAGACAAAAACTGAGAGCTTGACACAAATCTTATCGACGGTAAAATATAGACAGAGAAAAACACATTCTGTGGATCGAAAGTTCACACTACAGGAGTGCAGAGCTGTCTCCCACAGCCGCTTAGTTTTTCTTTTAATGATGATGATAACGATACTGTCTGTAGAGTGATGGTCGATTTCTGGTTCAACAGCTGATCAGTTGGACCTGGTCATTTCTCATATTAGAACTCCTTCTTTTCAGTCTTCAAGTTTAGCCTTTTCCACTCGCAGAGAGAGAGACGCTGATGCTTTCAGAGTTCTGAATATCTCGGAGTGCACTGCCCTCTCAGGTTTGTAGTAAACTGCGGTGGGACCACTATGAAGGGCCTTCACTAAACCATTCCTCCAGCGAAAAGTGTGACCCTGGAAAAGCACAGCAGGTCAGACAGCATCTGAAGAGCAGGAGAGTCGACATTTCAGGTATAAGCCCTTCAATTAGGAGCTGGTGTTGTCACTAGATTGCTGATCTAGGTAATGTGCTGAGGACCTGGGTTCAAATCCTACCATGGTGAAATTTGAAAGGGGTGGCACGGTGGCTCAGTGGTTAGCACTGCAGCCTCACAGCACCAGGGACCTGGGTTCGATTCCCGCCTCAGGCGACTGACTGTGTGGAGTTTGCACGTTCTCCCCGTGTCTGCGTGGGTTTCCTCCGGGTGCTCCGGTTTCCTCCCACAGTCCAAAGATGTGCAGGTCAGGTGAATTGGCCGTGCTACATTGCCCATAGTGTTAGGTGCGTTAGTCAGTGGCAAATGGATCTGGGTGGGTTACTCTTCGGAGGGTCAGGGTGGACTTGTTGGGCCGAAGGGCCTGTTTCCACATTGTAGAGAATCTAATCTAATCTAAACAGGAATGTGATGAAGGACTTATGCCCGAAACGTCGACTCTCCTGCTCGGATGTTGTCTGACCTGCTGTGCTTTTCCAGCGCCACACTTTTCGACTCTGACTCTCCAGCATCTACAGTCCTCACTTTGCCCTTAACTCAAAGGCTCGGACTCCTAAAATGTCCACCTCACTGCTCTGAAAGGTCAGCGAGGGTTATACAACTGAAGGGCACACCGCATAATCCCACGGGATCTCCAGGGGTGAGAAAACCACGCCGAGCTTCACCAGGATGTTGTCAGTGCCGGGGAGTTTGAGTTAGGAAGAGAGATTGGACAGACTGGGATTGTTGTGCTCAGAGTAGAGGAGATGATGAAGGGGAGGCATAACAGAGATGTTTGAACTCGTGAGGAGCCGAGATTGGGGTAGGTGAGATGTTAAGGGGTTAATTTGCTCTGCTGACCTCCAAGAAATTGGGGGGGGTAGGGTGGTATGTCTCTGTCTTGCATTACATTGTCATCATCTCCAATTCAGAATCAATAAGAACATTGCAGTTGGAATTCTGACCACACCCAGTAGTTTAAAAAAAAAAGATTTACACCAGATCTTGCCGTTAAGGGATGATTCACGTTACATTGTTTCTGGAGATGATCACTGCATTGTGTCTTGAGTGGCATGTGACTGTTGCTCAGAGTAGAGGAGATGATGAAGGGGGGGCATAACAGAGATGTTTGAACTCGTGAGGAGCCGAGTTTGGGGTAGGTGAGATGTTAAGGGGTTAATTTGCTCTGCTGACCTCCAAGAAATTGGGGGGGCGGGTAGGGTGGTATGTCTCTGTCTTGCATTACATTGTCATCATCTCCTATTCAGAATCAATAAGAACATTGCAGTTGGAATTCTGACCACACCCTGTAGTTTAAAAAAAAGATTTACACCAGATCTTGCCGTTAAGGGATGATTCACATTACATTGTTTCTGGAGATGATCACTGCATTGCGTCTTGAGTGGCATGTGACTGTGAGGGAGCGGCTGGTGGGTTGTCTTGTAGCCATCACTGACTGTGATGTAAAAATCCTGTATAAAGGAAGGACTGTTCCTTTGTTCAGAGAGATCTCTTGACCCAGCTCCGCAAGCATGGCAAAGAGTGTTAAGAGTTCCTCCAAAAGCTTGTATTTGCTTAATAAACTTTGGCTGAAGTATTGCAGTTGCATCAAGTGTGTAAGAATCTCAAGAGAAAGAACCTAGCATAGGTAGGAAGGAGCCTTTCCACCAGAGAACGGTGGAATCAGAAACTCATTGCCAGTGAAGGTGCTAGAGGCAGAACCCCTCCTTACCTTTCAGATGCCAAGGCGATGGGCCAAGTGCTGGAAAATGGGGTTAGAGTAGTTCATTGTGACTGGTATAGACGCGATGGGTCAAAGCTTTACACAGGAGAGATCACGGCCGGAGTGAGGTCCTGTCCTCCCCTCTGTAAGAACAACCCTGAGCTTCCTGTTTCCTGCCCCTTCCACAGCCCACCCTGCTCCTCAGCCAACGTCTCTGTCTTGGGCTTGCTGCAGTGCTCCGGTGAAGCAAGCTGGAAGGACAGCACCTCGGGGCCCCTCCGGCCTTCCGGTCTCAATAACGAGATCAATAACTTTAGGGCCTGAACACCTTCTTCCATGTCCTTTCCCCCAACCCCCACACCCCAGGCCTTGATGTCACATGGGCTGCTTCCCCAACCAAATAAAACACAGGGCTGCAGACGCTGAAGATCTGAAAACAAAAGCAGAAGTTGCTGACGAAACTCAGCAAGTCTGACAGCTTCTGTGGAGAGAAAGCAGAGTTAGCGGTTGGAGTCCAGTGACCCTTTGTCCTCCCCTATGAAGGTAAGCATGTGGATGCAGCAGGCAATGAAGAACAAGGTGTGTTGGCCTTCACAGAGGGAGGATTTGAGTCCAGGAGCAGGGAGCTCTTTCCGCAATTGTACAGGCCACACCAGGATTATTGGGTGCACTTTTGGTCCCCTTATCTGACACAGGATGTGCTGGCAATGTGCAACAAATGTTTACCAGACTGATTCCTGGGTTGGCAGGTCTGACGTATGAAGAGAGACTGGACCAATTAGGGCCATAGATGATGTACAGCACAGAATTCTCCATCCAACGTGTCCACGCCGACCAGATATCCTGAATCAATCTTGCCCCATTTATCACTGTTTGGTCCATATCCCTCTAAACCCTTCCTATTCATATACCCATCCAGATGCCTTTTAAATGCTGTAATTGTACCAGCCTCCACCACTTCCTCTGGCAGCTCATTCCCCACACACACCACCCTCTGCCTGAAAAAGTTGCCCCTGAGGTTCCTCTCTCACTTTAAACCTACGTCCTCTAGTTTTGGACACCCCCTACCCTGATGAGTACGAACCTTGTCTATTTACTCTATCTATGCCCCTCATGATTTCATAAACTTCTATAAGGTCACCCCTCAGCCTCCGATGCTGCAGGTAAAGCCGGCCCAGCCTATTCAGCAATTCCCTATAGCTGAAACCCTCCAACCCTGGCAACACCCTTGTAAATCTTTTCTGAACCCTTTCAAGTTTCACAACATCTTTCCTCTAGCAAGGAGACTGGAATTGAAAGCAGTAGTCCAAAAGTGGCCTAACCAATGTCCTGTACAGTCACAACGTGATCTCCTAACCCCTATACTCAATACCTGACCAATAAAGGAAAGCATACCAAATGCCTTCTTCACTATCCTATCGATCTGCGACTCTACTTTCAAGGAGCTATGAACCTGCACTCCAAGGTCTCTTTGTTCAGCAACACTCCCTAGGGCTCTGCCATAATGTCACTGAGGGCGCATTTCAGAAAGCTGTAAATTCTGACAGGACTAGACTGGAAAGATGTTCCTGATGACCAGGGAGTCCAGAATCAGGGTTCACTGTCTAGGGGTAAGATGGCGGTCATTTAGGACTGAGGTGAGGAGAGATTTCTTCACCCAGAGAGTGGGGAGCCTGTGGAATTCTCTACCACAGAAACCGGTTGAGGCCAAAACATTGAATGTTTTTGAGAAGGAGCTGGATATAGTTCTGAGGGCTAAAGGGATTAAAGGCTATGGGGGAGAAAGTGGGAACAGGGAACTGAGGTGGATGAGCAGCCATGGGTCAGATTGAATGGCAGAGTGGGCTCGAAGGGCCGAATGGCCTACCCCTGCTCCTGGTTCTTATGTTTCTGTGATTGTTTGTGAATGTTTCCTCTTGTAAGGGCCCCTCTGTTTAAATACAACAGGCCATCCGTTTATGACAGAGGTGAGGAGATTTTTTTTCTGTCAGACGATAGTGTGTCTTTGGAACTCTCCGGATAAAAAGCAGGTGGAAACAAAGCCCTCTAATCTTTTTAAGGCAAAAATAATAAATTCTTGTCAAGCGACAGGGGTGAAAGGTCACCACGGCTAAGTGGGGGAGGGGGATGACAGTCCAATCAGCCATGATCCTGTTGGTGGTGTAGCAGGCCTGAGGGGCTGAGTGGCCTCCTCCTGCTCCTTGTTACAAAGTGTTTGTTGCCCAGACACCGTCAGGCATTGCTCTGGGCAGTTTCACTCAGTCTCTGTCCCTTCTGCACAGCCCCCACCACAGAAACTACTGCCAGAGCACGCTCAGACCCTGGAGAAATATGACTGGGAATCGTTTGACAGCCATAGCCAAGGTACCGATCCTGCCTAACCCCTCTGACGGCCCTCCCCATGGGTGTGGGCCCTGGTGAGTGTGTGCCCCCCATGGTGAGTGTCCC
>NC_057748.1:21366257-21377780 GCF_004010195.1 Chiloscyllium plagiosum | reverse complement strand
TGTGGCAGAAGGGGTGGTGGTGTGAGGGAGGGGGAGGAGTGGGTGTGCATGGGGAATGGGGAGGGGGCAGTGTGTATAGGAGAGGCCGAAGGGTGGGGGTGAGTGGGGGAGACAGAGGGGGCGGTGTATGGAGGAGGGGATGATGCTTGTGGGAGAGGCGAGGGGATAGTGTGTGTGAGAGGTGGTGGGCCTAGGTCTGGGTGGTGGGTGTGGATGTGGATCTGGGTCTCTGTCTGGGTCTGGCTCTGGCTCTGGGTGTCAGCTGCTGCTGCCAGAGGGAGGAGGGGGAAGGTGACGGTGAGTGAACCTGATGCTCTCCGACACTCCGTGACCAGCTCCTCCTTTTATTTTCACAGATGGCCTGTCAGGAGAAGGATCTCGAGTCCTTAAAGGTTCTGCAGGTGGAGCTCTGGTGAGGATCACTGCTCACTGCTGCCCACAAAGTGGACAACTCCATCCCGATTCCCTTCACCTCCACCTCTACCTCCCCACACCCCCTCTCACTGCACTGTCTGCGGATCTCAGGGATCTGTGACCGTGATCCTGCCTGCAACCAAGTGATTTCCCCTCACACTCCCCAGGCACCGAGATCTCCGGGCCCCAGCTCAAGGGGGGGGGGGGGGGTCAGGGCTGGGTCCATCTCTCAGTGTGAACCCCTCCAAGACTCCAGGGGGCAGCTGCTGCTCATTTCTCTCACGAGAGAAATCGCCTCAGAATGAGAGGGGGAGGGCGTTTGGGGTTTGCCGGGGGGGGAGGGGGTGAGAGTGGGTCATCTTGCTCAATGGTACCTTGAGCTAAAGGGGAGTGGGAACCTGGGAGCCGTTCTGGATGAATTGGAGGAGTAAACGGGAGGTTTTTCAGGACGTGGGTCACGGTGGAACCCTGACCTAACCCCACGACAGTATGAGCTCGATGAACTGAATGGTCTCTTTACCAAGAACAATGCTTGGGGCAGGGATCACAGGCCCCATTGTGTCACCTGACACAGACCCCCCACCCCACCCCCCCCCCCGGCCCCCCCCCCCAACCTTAGTGTGACCCCCAGTGTCCCAGGTAGTGCTCCAGTCCCTGTGCCTGTCTGAATCTCCTGGGTGGGCCCACTCTTCCTCATCCTCCTCTCCAGTTTCTTTCCCAGTGGGGGCTGTAGTGAGGTGTTGCTTGAGGGGACCCAGTTTGATGATTGTTTGCCTCCCTATGAGCTTTCCCGTTGGGTGAAGGTCCCTCCGATGGGCAGTCCCTCTGTAACCTCCGCCCTCTCTCTCTATAGGCCGCTGTTGACCCCCGAGCAGAACCACCTGCTGCACCTGGTACTACAGGAGGTCCTGGCACCCTCAGGCCGAGGTGTGTGAGATCCCACCCACGTGCCCCCCGCCACCGAGATCTCCTAACTGCCGTCAAGTGATTGGGGTGTTGTCTGTACTGTCGAGTGCTCCCTGACCGTCCTGCTGGGGAGCTGGGATTTAAAATGTATTTAATAAAGGTAACACTGACATGACCCCACTTTGGTTTGTGTCAATGTGTCCTCACTCTCTGTTCTATCGAGTATCGTTCTGAGCGTGGGCAGCATTTTCACTCTGGTCTTGATGCAGAATGCTTGAGGATTGCAATTGACGCTGGCTCAGTGGTTAGCTCTGCTGCTTCACAGCGCTAGGGCCTCAGATTTGATTCCAGCCTCGGGCAAAAGCCTGTGTGGGGTTTGCACGTTCTCCCCGTGTGTGTGTGTGTGTGTGTGGGCTTTCTCCAGGTCCCACCCACAATCCAAAGATGTGCAGGTTAATGTGAATTGGCCATGCTAAATTGCCCATAATGTGCAGGGATGTGTACATGAGGTGCATTAGTCAGGTGTTAGTATAAGGTAGAGGGAATGGGTGTGGGTGGGTTACTCTTCGGAGGATCAGTGTGGACTTGTTGGGCCGAAGGGCCTGTTTCCACACTGTAGGTATTCTATGATAATGAAATCTATGATGATGGATTCAGTAGACAACAAATAGAAGGGCACAGAGACTGATGTGCAGTATCCAGGCCACACTGTGCTGCTAGCTCTCACCTGGCTCCTCTGTGGATATTAAAGATCCCAATGGAGGAAGAGTGGGTGATGTCTGTCTGGACTCCTGTAACCTTATTTATGCCTCAACCAATATGGCTTTCACAAAATAGAAAGGTGTTCTGGCCATTACCATATTCCTGATTTTGGGAGCTTTCTGTGCATACACTGACCGTCGTTGTTCCAATATTATCAGTCACCATGTTTCACTTAGATATCTTTTTAACCATTTTGGGAAGCTGTTGTGTAGTTACCTCAGGTGTAGGCGTTGACCAGGACTTTGGTAAGGCCTCTTCCGGAGTAGAGCATCCTGTTATAGGAAGGAGATTATTTAATCTGGAGAGGGCTCAGAAAACATTTACCAGGATGTTGCCGGGAATGGAGGCTTTGAGTTATGGGGAGAGGCTGGATAGGCTGGGACTGTTTTCCCTGGAGCGTAGGAGGCTGAGGGGTGACCTTATAGAGGTTTACAATACTGTGAGGGGTATAGATAAGGTGACTGGCAGGTATCTTTTCCCCAGAGTGGGGGATTTTAAGACTAGGGGGCATAGTTTTAAACTGAGTGAGCAGTTTTTAAAAAGAGATGAAGGGCAATATTTTGACACCAAGGGATTCACGTGTGAAATGAACTTCCTGAGGAAGTGGTGGATGTGGGTACAGTAACAATGTTTAAAAGACATTTGGATATGTACATGAGTAGGAAAGGTTTGGAGGGATATGGGCCAAGTGCAGTCAGGTAGGACTAGATTAGTTTGGGATTATAGCCAGCATGGACTGGATGGATCAAAGGGTCTGTTTCCGTGCTGTATGAGTCTATGATGCTGAAAACGAAAAGGGTTCATTTTGAGGTGGGGCTTTAGGGCTGTACAGAAAACAGATAGGGAGGGGTTGGGTGTCAAAGGTAGCCCAGGGTTTGTTTCACACTGTTCACTCCTAATTGTGGGGGTGGGTAATTAAACCAGGTATAGGGGCAGGCACCACCAAACTGTGGGAAGTTACTGGTGTAACGGGGATGGAATTGGCAACGAAATGTCAAAGTGGATATACAGTATGTGATTTGATGGGAAGAATAAGCCACACATTCTCTGATCCAGATGTAGACTAGCTGGGTAGAGCAGGTGCTGCCACATGTTTCCCATAATCCCACCTGGACAAGGTCGCTAGCCTGAATCCAGAGGTTGAAGCTTGAAGGAGTGCCACCTCCCATCAAATATGACTGATCACAAGTCCCTCCCCAAGGGCACGTGACATCAAGGCCAAGTAACAGGGGCCGCTGGTCCTAGGGTCCAGTAACTAAGGCCTGGGGTCCTGGGGACCAGTAACTAAGGCATGGGGCCCAGTAACCAAGGCCTGAGGTCCTGGGGCCCAGTAACCAAGGCCTGAGGTCCTGCAGCCCAGTAACCAAGGCTTGGGGCCCAGTAACCAAGGCCTGAGGTCCTGGGGCCCAGTAACCAAGGCCTGAGGTCCTGGAGCCCAGTAACCAAGGCCTAGGGCCCAATAACCAAGGCCTGGAGCCCTGGGGACCCGCTGTGCTGGGAACAGCCCTGAGGCCCATCTGCAGCCTCAGACATGTTGGAAAGCTTGACAATTACACTGTTTCTAATTGTAATCTTCAGCCCCTGGAGTGGGATGTCAGGGACTGAAAGAGGGAAAATCTGCAGGACTACATCTGGAGGTTTAAAATAAGTAGTTACACTGGATATAAATTGCTCTGAGATTCGACAGTGATTTCAGGGGATTTCATGTTAGCGAACAGAACATCGCTGTTCAGACATTTGGGAGAGAGAAACTGAGATTAACAGACCAGTTCACTGGAAAACAAGGGGACTACAGGCAACTTATCGTGAACAGAAGGAGCTGCAGGCTGGTTCCCATCAAAACAGAACTAGAAGCTGGTTACCATGGAAACCGGGAAATACCGGCCAGTTACCATGAAAACCGGGAACTACCGGCCAGTTACCATGAAAACCGGGAACTACCGGCCAGTTAGCCTGACACAAGTCAGCAGGAAAGTGCTGTAAGCTGTCGTTAAGGAGATCTTAACACTTGGAAACATCGAGTGAACAGAGTCACCATGGTTTTCACAAAAGGCAAATCATATTTGACAAATTCATTCGCATTTTTTGTGAGGATCTAACCACTCCAGTAGAAGAGGAAGTTGTTGGGGCAGCAAGACCAAATAAATCACTCAACACCTGGCAGTCTACTTCCTGCATCAAACAATTTATTGAAATGATCCCGAGGGAAGAGTCCCGAGAATCCAAAAACTTCTTCAGGAGACAAAGGAAAGACATACATTTTTATACATTTGTTCTCAGCCTGCCTTTAGCAATTACAAATCAATCATATTATTAGTTAATTCCATACACTTCCAATTAAGCTAATCATTGTAACTGTAATCATGTAATCTCATGGCGAGAGATGGGCAGTCTTATGGTCTCATGATTTTTCCACAACGCTCTCATTTCCTTTCTTGGGGATTTTCACCATGTACAATGGATTCAAGTACATTTCGTTGATAACCACGCTCCTTCTCAGATATTTGCTAACTGCCTAACGTTAATTAACAATAATTACGACAATGATTACTAAACTTAGTGATCTCAAACTAAGCCCCACTCTCCGCATCTGGATCCTCCGTTTCCTGACCCACAAGCCACAATCAGGGAAGATTGGGGACAATATTTCATCCCCTCTAACACTCAACACTGGAGCCCCCCAAGGGGTGCATAGTCAGCCCCCCTACTGTACTCACTTATACCCATGAGTGTGTCACCAAATACCAGACTAATGCCATTTACAAGTTCGCTGATGACACCACTACAGTCAGTCGAATCTCAGATGGTGACGAACAGACTACAGACGGGAGGTGGAAGACCTGGAAAAATGGTGCACTGAGAACAACCTAGCTCTCAATGCCGGCAAAACCAAGGAGCATTTGGCCCCTCTCCACATTAACAGCACAGAGGGGAACGAGTGGAGAGTGGTCATCCACAACGAGCTTTCTTGGGCTCTTCATGTGGACGCACTGGTTACAAAGGCCCAACAACGTCTCTTCTTCCTCAGGCAGCTGAGGAAAACTGGCATGATGGCGAATACCCTTGCCAACTTTTATAGGTGCGCCATCGACAGCATTCTGTCTGGATGTATCACCACCTGGTTTGGGAACTGTACCATTCAAGATCGGAGACGGTTACAGAGAATGGTGAACTCGGCCCAGACAATCACAAAGGCGAACCTCCATCTATAGAATCCATCTACCAGGCCCGCTGTCAAGGAAAGGCCTCCAGCATTCTCAAAGACCCATCCCACCCTGGCAATGTTTTTCTACAACCTCTACCATCGGGGAGAAGGTACAGAAGCCTGAACACACGCACCAACTAGTTTTGAAATAGTTTCTACCCTCCTGTTGTTAGTTTATGGGCGGCACGGTGGCACAGTGGTTAGCACTGCTGCCTCACAGCACCGAAGACCCGGGTTCAATTCCCGCCTCAGGCGACTGACTGTGTGGAGTTTGCACATTCTCCCCGTGTCTGCGTGGGTTTCCTCCGGGTGCTCTGGTTTCCTCCCACAGTCCAAAGGTGTGCAGGTCAGGTGAATCGGCCATGCTAAATTGCCCAGAGTGTTAGGTAAAGGGGTAAATGTAGGGGAATGGGTGGGTTGCACTCGGTGGGTCGGTGTGGACTTGTTGGGCCGAAGGGCCTGTTTCCACACTGTAATGTAATCTAAACAAAAAAAAATACTGAATGGACTCATACTTAACATTCGCCTGTAGCTATGTTTTTGTTTTTGCCACTGTTTCCCTATTATTTACTTATCTATGCTACTTAACTCTGTGAGCTGCCTGTATTGCTCACAAGACCATAAGACATAGGAGCAGAATTTAGGCCATTCAGCCCATCGAGTTTGCTCCACCATTCAATCATGGCTGATATGTTTTTCAACCCCATTTTCCTGCTTTTTACCCAGTAATACTTGATCACCATTATACTCAAGAATCTATCTCAGTCTTAAATATACTCAATGACCTGGACTCCACAGGCTTCTCTGGCAATGAATTCCATCGAGGCAACACACTCTGGCTGAAGAAGTTTCTCCTTATCTCCATTCTAAAAGGTCTTCCCTTTCCTCTAAGGCTGTGCCCTCGGGGCCTAGTCTCTCCTACCAATGGAAATATCTTCCCAACATCCACTCTGTCCAGGCCAGTCAATATTTTGTATGCTTCAGTTAGAACCCCCGCCTCATCTTTCTAAACTCCATTGAATGTCCAGGGTCCTCAAACATTCATCGTACGTTAAGCTTTTCATTCCTGAGACTATTCTCGTGAACATCTTCTGAACGCACTCCAGGGCCAGTACATCCTTCCTGAGATACGAGGCACAAAACTGCACACAATACTCCAAATGTGACCTGACCAGAATCTTATAGAGCCCCAGATGCACATCCCTGCTTTTGTACTGACAACGCTTTTCACTGTGCCTCAGTAGGTGTGACAATAAATTCAATGCTATTCATAATTTCTCACTAAGGACCTTTCGAATTCCGTTGTACGGTTTATTTTTCTTTCTGCACTCATTACAGAAAATACAAAAGGTTGCCAATTTCTACCAATGATTTGAAAATCTGCGATGTAATGTTATATCTGTAATATGAAGTTCCAGTATAAAGTTAGTGTTTTTTTTTAGATTAGATTACTTACAGTGTGGAAACAGGCCCTTCGGCCCAACAAGTCCACACCGCCCCGCCGAAGCGCAACCCACCCATACCCCTACATTTACCCCTTACCTAACACTATGGGCAATTTAGCATGGCCAATTCACCTGACCTGCACATCTTTGGACTGTGGGAGGAAACCGGAGCACCCGGAGGAAACCCACGCAGACACGGGGAGAATGTGCAAACTCCACACAGTCAGTCGCCTGAGGCGGGAATTGAACCCGGGTCTGTGGCGCTGTGAGGCAGCAGTGCTAACCACTGTGCTGCCCATTAAAGTTATACAATTACACTTCAGGTCAATATGAGAACAGCTTCTCTCTCACTGAAAGTCACTCTGTCTTGCAGCTGCAGGTGTAACTCTTTGCCAAGACATCGCTCGGCTGGTGGTGAGAAGGGCACTGACTGTCAGATCCTTCATGTACGCCCGGTCGGTCTGTGCCACCGCACGCTGCCCTCGAAATGGCTGGGAGCGGGGGGGGGGGGGGGGGGTAGAGACTATCACATCTCCTTCTGGAATGTGCCTTTTGTTATGAAGATGTGGGTGTACCTTGAAGAGAGTTAAAAGCAGCAGAACTACTGGACGGAGCACCAAGTCTTCTCAATAAGACAACAATGTATGTAAACACTGGGTTGAACAACTCAAGTAGTTAGTTGCCTGGAGACAAAAAGCAAATTCAAATTCGGCAAATCAGTTTAAATTATACTCCAAAAAATACCAATTTCCAATCAAGTTTGAATTGACAATCTTAAAAGTCAATGACACAATCCGATGCTTTGGGGTATAAGACTAGGGGAAAATTGAACACTTGAGAGGAGAACTGCCAAGTCCTAGCATGTAACAGACTGCTTGAAAAAAAAAATCTCTCTTAAAAGAACCTTTTCAATCAGTAACCTGTGATGCAGAAATTCTTAACAAGGAGAAAAGAAGACACAGGAAGATCTGAAGACAAGCACCTATAGCTGCCTGGTTTTGAGGTAGGAAATGTTGTTTTGTAAATCTTAATTGGGAGTTTTATCAGAGTAGTATTATAGAAGGAAAGGTAAAAGATATGTTAGAGAAAGAAATTGTAAAATAATGGTTAGTTAATTTTCCTCTGTTATAAATTAAGAAATAAAGTGTTACTTTTTATTTTACAAAGTTCTAGACCACTTGAATTTTTACAGATTGCTGCACGGGATGAATCTTTTCTGTGTTGCTGGTTTTAAATTAAGCAGGAGGGTTTAGCCCGTGTCATAACACTTTGTAAAGGAAGTCTGGAGAGAGATGCAGTGGTTTGTGTCAAGGTTTGTCCCGAGCAACTCCGTGACACAGGAAATGGCGTGGGGGTCAGGCCGTCAGCCTCCACACCCTCTCCCCTTCCTCTGTTCCCTCCCCCTTCTCCATCCCGTCCTGTTCACTGGAGGGTTTGGTGGGCGAAGGCAGTTGGTCTCCTCGGTGATGGCCGCGTTCCCAACTCAGACCAACAGAGGACTGGGTCCAGTGGAGAGCAGGGAGCCACAGTTTACCCGAAAGTGAGGCTGGAGGCTGGGTGGAGTATTGGTCCTTTGACCATCCACCTTCAGAGTCCTGTCGAGGCTCGTCCCGAGCAGCTCCGTGAGGCGGGACTCTATGGGTCTGTTCCCCGGGACACACACCGAGACAAACACCGACTGCGCCTGGAGGACCGTCAACTCAGTGAGAGACGCTCTTTGATCTGCCCGAAACGTGTTGGTCTTCCAGAGCAAGGAGCTGACCCTGACCGAGTGTTACAGACTGACACCTTCCAAGGTCCAGGACTACGTGCTGAGGGGCGCACTGAAGCTTGGGGCAGCTGCTGCAAGGGGCAGCGGGGAAAGACCCCTGTCTGAGGGCTTCCTGCTGAAGGGAAATGGGGGTCTGATCAGTTATGAGACTGTTCCAGTCGCTCAAATATGTGTAAATATCCTGTAGGTAAAAAATGCTTTGGTTTGTCTGTTGGACAGAGTCAAACTCCAATGTTTGTTCGTTTCTTCATATGCTACTGCCCAGAACCAAACTGTTTTTGTGACTACTTTATGAATAAAGTATATTTTTGATTTAAGGAAATATAACACATGCTGTAAATGGGTTTCCTTACAGTTCATCTCTCGAGGTGTTTATTAAAGGAAATGGAATCGCTTAAATGTTTATGGTGGGTTTTAGGTTCGAAATCTATAACTATTAGATGAGATACTCTACAGTATGAAAACAGGCCCTTCGGCCCACCAAGTCCACACCGACCCTCCGAAGAGCAACCCACCCAGACCCATTCCCCCCCTACATTTACCCCTTCACCTAACACTATGGGCAATTTAGCATGGCCAATTCACCTAACCTGCACATTTTTGGATCGTGGGAGGAAACCCACGCAGACACAGGGAGAACGTGCAAACATCACACAATCACTGAGGCGGGAATCAAACCTTAGGTCCCTGGTGTTGTGAGGCTGCAGTGCTAACCACTGAGTCATTCTGCCGCCCTGAAACTATGGTCATCTAGAAATCTTAACTAAAGTAAATAAATCTTTTCTGCTTGGTTACCTGCGAAGTCTTGTTATCCAGCCTGTAGAGACTGTCTGTACATTCTTCATTACCTGGAATTATCTTGCCCTTATCTCTCCGCCTATAAATTCTGTGCACCTCTCTCCAGCTCACCTGTCGAAGGTGGAGAGAGGCGCTCCGAAAGCTTGTGATTTCAAATAAACCCTGTTGGACTATAACCTAGTGTCGTGTGACTTCTTGACTTCGTCCACCCCCAGGCCAACACTGGCACCTCCACATCTTGAGAATAGGACTAACTGCAAATTTCCCTCCAGGCCACTCACCGTCCTGACTTGGAAATATGTCGCTGTTCCTTCGGTATCGCTGGGCCAGAATCCTGGAATTCCCTCCCTCCCTCCCTCCCTCTGGGTCCACCTCAACCCCCCGCAACTGCAGTCATTTAAGAATTGTCTCCAGGAGCAATTAGGGAGAGGCAAGTAAATGCTGATCGAGCCAGTAATGTCCCATGTCATGGGAGGAATTAAGGTTTTATGACTTACATTTATTTCCAATGAAGACAGTAATATAGATTGAATTTCATTCAGCAGATCATGTAAATCCTGTATTTCCCCCTCAATAATACTGAAAGATTGGAGTATGAATTGGGCCACATATAGATATTAAATAAAACAAACTAGAGGATTCATAACGAGCTTAAAAGATGATTAGGATTGAAACACAGGCTTACAGAAAGGTGGTGTGGTGAATAAAAGGAGGAGATGGGTGACCCATAATGCGGCACGGTGGCTCAGTGGTTAGCGCTGCTGCCTCACAGCGCCAGGGACCCGGGTTCAATTCCAGCCTCGGGGTGACTGCGCATTCTCCCCGTGTCTGTGTGGAACAAACTAGAGGATTCATAACGAGCTTAAAAGATGATTAGGATTGAAACACAGGCTTACAGAAAGGTGGTGTGGTGAATAAAAGGAGGAGATGGGTGACCCATAATGTGGCGCGGTGGCTCAGTGGTTAGCGCTGCTGCCTCACAGCGCCAGGGACCCGGGTTCAATTCCAGCCTCGGGGCGACTGCGCATTCTCCCCGTGTCTGCGTGGGTTTCCTCCGGGTGCTCCGGTTTCCTCCCACAGCCCAAAGATGTGCAGGTCAGGGTGAATTGGCCATGCTAAATTACCCGTAGTGTTAGGTGCTTTAGTCAGAGGGAAATGGATCTGGGTGGTTTACTCATTGCAGGGTCGGTGTGGACCTGTTGGGGCCGAAGGGCCTGTCTCCACACTGTAGGAAGTCTCGTCTAGTCTAAATACAACTGAGGCATACATCAGCACCAATCTGACTGAACAGTGGAACCAGCTAGAGAGAGTGAATCTTGGTTTCATCTCCTGTCTGGGACTATTTATACGTGACTCCAGTCGCATGACAACATGGCGGCCGACTCCAGACAGTCCTCTGAGGTGTCCCAGTCAGGGAAGGGGCAGGCAACTCCTGAAGACTCCCGAGACAGTGCCTTCCAAACCCACAGCCACTTCCACCTCGAAGGACAAGGGACAGCAGATACATGGGAACACCAACTCCAGCAAGATCCCCTCTGAGCCCCTTCACCATCCCGACTTGGAAATCTATTGCTCTTCCTTCAGCGTCGCTGGGTCAAAATCCCGGAGCTCCCTCCCTAAAGGCCTTGTTCTGTACGCCCCACAGAGTGACGAGAAGGCAGCTCAGCGATAGGGCAATTGTGGACGGACAATATACCCTCACCTCGCCAGACACCACCATGTGCTGGAAAATAATGACAGCTTCTCTTTTTAAAAATGCTGGTTTTTGCCAATATCATTCCCAGGGTTGAATTTGAAAAAAAAAGCTGTTTTCAATCAGCGAAAAAAGCGACTGCTTTTACAGGACAGAGGATTAGAATCAAATTGAAGGCAAGATCTGGGATTAAACTGCGATCAATTCAAAGCCAGCCCTGACAGGAAGGGAATTTTATTACTAACTGGAGAATCAGCAAACTGAACATCATCCTCCTCAGAAAGGTGAGGCAGAACATTATTTTAAACAACATTCTTGTATTTTCAGAGTTCACTGTGAGATAATTGTCTTCAAAGTGTTTAATTGTTGTCTATAAATGTGATTAATGCTCTTGCTTGTCTCATCTGGGCACACGAGGGATAACAGAAACTGCTTCCGTCGTAGAGAACCTCAAACTACAGCTTTCGATAATCTATCGAGTTCATTCCACAGTGTCAGCCATCCCTTCGTGTAAAATCATGGAGAGACA
>NC_057748.1:21353426-21365757 GCF_004010195.1 Chiloscyllium plagiosum | reverse complement strand
GGCATAAGCCCTTCATCAGGAATTCCTTTCATCTTACCTATACCCCTCATGACATTACAAGGTCACCCCAAAACCTCATACGCTGCAGTGAAAGATATCCCATCCTATCCAGCCTCTCCTTATAACTCAAGCCCTCCATTTCCAGCAACATCCTGGTAAGTCCCTTCTGAACCCTCTCCAGCTCAATAAAAATCCTTCCTATAACAGGAGGTCCCGAATTGGACACAGAACTCCAGGAGAGACCTCACCATTGTCCTGTACAACCCCAACATGATGTCTGAGCGATGAAGGCAAGCTTGCTCAACACCTTCTCTACCATCCTGCCTATATGTGGTGAAACGTAACAACTGTAAGCAATCCAAAAGTAAATTTAGAAAAAAGCCTGAGCCTCTTGAGGATATGGGCCTCTAGGCGGTAGGACAACATAGACAAAGAAGTTGCACAAAATGGCTTCTGCATTGCTAAACTAGATTGCTCTGGACCAGACACAAACAAGCAACCACAGACTGATGTTCCCCCATGCTGACGTGACTACCTATAGTTAAAGCTATGAAGACGTAGCTGGATAACATGAGGGAATACTAAACCGCATTTTGCAAGCTGTGTAAAGGTGACATAAACCATTACAACTTAATCAATACCATTGGTTCAAGCTACTACTCACGAAGTTATATCATGTATTGATTGGTTGTTGCTATGCGATCATGCTCTCTGTCCGATGATGATTAATGTAGATAAACCTTGTGCAAACTCTGTAAGGTTGTTGCATTCTTTTGATTGCCAAGAAGTTTTCATACTTCTGGTCAAATCAGAGTCTGCCAACCCAGCCCTGTTACATACAGTAAAAGATTATTTGCATGTTGGACAAAGAGTCATTTACAGATGTGTTAATTGGCCAATCATGGAACCGAGTAACTCATAGATCATCAGTCTCAGTCCACCACTGAGACAAACAATTCTCGTGGGACCTTACCACGAGGAACTGATGCTAAAGACTTGGGAATTGACTGTCTCTCAGCCATTGAACACTCGTTGAGCAAAGCGTTATTGACACTAAACCCCTCCTCTGTGCGATTGTTATCCCCAAAGTGTCATGGACTTGCTGCAGATGAGGATCTAAAAACTGGATTTAGGCTGTTGTCAGGAGCAACCATTTTGTGCATGCTTTTGCTAACCACAAAATGGCTTCTCAATGCAAAGTAACAGAACAAAATGGCTTCAGGCTGCAAATTAACACTGTGTTTAAAATGGCTTCTCACCCTGCTAAAGGCTGCATTTCTGCATTGCTGAGCTAACTGAATCAAAAGATAAAGCAGACAATGGAGCCTTCACAGAATGGAAGTAACTAAGCTAGAATAGGACATTACTAACCATCCCAGCTAACCTTGAGATGCAGGTGGGAAGAGGTAATGTGTAATAAACAACTTTGTTTCCCAGGAAATATCATTGGGTTAACCTGCTGTCCATTATGTCATTTTATTACACTTTATTGGATTTACTCTGTAATTACGGCTGTACCATTTCTTAAGAAACATATAAAAATTGCCTTTGTTCCAAGTGAAATTACGCAGTTTCTCCAAGGAATACAGAAGCTTTTAACTTCTGAGTTGCTGGACAAACCTGTGCCCAGCGTCGTAATAAACTGTGAAATCTTGCTGAAGCTGAACGCATTCCTGTTGATTATTTGACCGATCGCAGAACCGAGAGACTCCTCCTGGGGGTCAAAATCTTTACAAACTGTGCTGTGAATATCTTGCTCATGGTTCCTGTCAATACAGCATAGAAACAGATCCTTTGGTCTATGCCAACCATGTTCCCAAACTAAACTGAGTTTGGCCCATATCGCTCTAAACCTTTCCTATCCATGTACCTGTCCAAATGTCGTCTATACATGACTGCATCTGCATCCAACACTTCCCTCTGGCAGCTTGTTCCAATACACAACATCTTCTGTGTGAAAATGTCACCCCTCAGGTCCTGGGAGGATTTGTTTTTAATTTACACGATGTGGGTGTGGCCATCCATTTATTGCCCATCCCTAGTTGCCCTGAGGGCAGTTCAGAATCGATCCCATTGCTGTGGGTCTGGAGTCACATGTAGGCCACACCAGGTAAAGATGGCAGATTTCCTTCCCCAAAGGGCATTAGTCAATCCGATGGGTTTTTTTTTAAATACACTCCTGAGACAAAGGTTATCATGAGACTCTCAATTCTAAGATTTTTATCAAATTCAAGTTACACCATCGACCGCAGTGGGATTTGAACCTGGGACCTCAAAACACTTAACTGGGTTTCTGGACTAGTGGAGCTACAAAGGGTGCAACAAAGATATACCAAGATGCTGCCAGGACTGGAGGGCTTGAGTTATAAGGAGAAGCTGAATAGGCTAGGCCTTTCTTCCTTGAGCATCGGAGGTTGAGGGGGTGACCTTTTAAAGGTTTATAGAACTATGATAAGGTGGACAGCCACAGGTCTTTTCCTAAGGGTGAGGCAATCCAAAACTAGTGGGAATTGGTTTAAGGTGCGAGGGGAAAGGGAGCTGAGCGGCAATGTTCCCATACAGAGGGTGGGATGTGTATGGAATGAGCTGCCAGATGAAGTGGTGGATGCGGGTACCATTACAACATTTAGAAGGCACCTGAACAGGTACATGGATAGCAAAGGTTTCGAGGGATATAGGCCAAATGCAGGCAAATGGGGCGAGTTCAGTTCAGGAACTTGGTCAGTGCGGACAAGTTGCACCAAAGGGTCTGTTTCTGTGCTGTGTGATTCCACGACTTTCAGTGATAACACTAGTGCTGGGAACAGCATCACAAGGAATGGCAGTTTAAAAAAATAAGCCATCTAAAAGAGATAGAGTGATAATATTTCGTTTCGGAAGCTGGAATTAAATTAGTTTAAAAGTGTTCAGTGAGTCTTGAAAAATTGTAAAACCCATGTACTTCCTCAGAGTAAAGGAGAAAGTGTGAACAAATGAAAATTAACTTCGCAGTTTGAGGCCATTCTAGAGTAGACTACGTTGTCATGGTGATGGATGGAAGGTTTCCTGGTTTCTGTTTATCTGGGCATTGTCTCACAGCACACCCAACATGGTGAGCTGAGGCCTGAGGTCACAGGATTGAGCAACGATGAGAGATTGAGTGAAGTGGATTTATATTCGTTGAAGTTTAGCATAGAATCGGATCCTGTTGCATTATACAAATTTCTGAAAGGGTTGACAGTGAGAGGTTTTTTTTGCTTAACATCATAGAATCCTTACACTGTGGAAGCAGGCCATTAGGCCTATCGAGTCCACAGTGACCCCCTGAAGAGCATTGCATCGGACCCAACCTCCCACGCTAACCCCACAGCCCCACACTTCCCATGGCTAATCCATCTAGCCTACACATGCCTGGACACAATGGGCTAATCCAACAAATCTGCGGATCTTTGGACTGTGGGAGGAAACCCACACAGACACTGGGAGAATGTGCTGACTTCACACAGACAGTTGTCTGAGCAGTGCTAACCACTGAGCTACTGTACCGTCCCCAGGAGCTGGAGAATTCATAACATCAAGGAGTACAGTCTCAAGATAAGGGGCTGATAATTCTGACAGAGATGAGGAAAAATCTCTTCTCTCTCAGAGGGCTGTGAATCTTTAAATTCCCAACTCGGGAATGTTCCATTATTTAATAGTGGACAGCATGGTGGCTCAGTGGTTAGCGCTGCTGCCTCACAGCGCCAGGGACCCAGGTTCGATTCCAGCCTCAGGCGACTGTCTGTGTGGAGTTTGCACATTCTCCTCGTGTCTGCGTGGGTTTCCTCCGGGTGCTCCGATTTCCTCCCACAATCCAAAGATGTGCAAGTTAGGTGAATTGGCCATGCTAAATTGCCCAGAGTGTTCAGGGATGTGTAGGTTAGGTGCATTAGTCAGGGCTGAAAATGTGTTGCTGGAAAAGCGCAGCAGGTCAGGCAGCATCCAAGGAGCAGGAGAATCGAAGGGCATGAGCCCTTCTTCAGGAATCTCCAGCATCTGCAGTCCTCACTTTCTCCTGTCAGGGGTAAATATAGACTAATGGGGAATGGGTTTGGGTCGGATACTCTTCAGAGGGTCAGTGTGAACCTTAGAGGTTTTTTTTGCTTAACATCATAGAATCCTTACACTGTGGAAGCAGGCCATTAGGCCTATCGAGTCCACAGGGACCCCCTGAAGAGCATTGCATCGGACCCAACCTCCCACGCTAACCCCACAGCCCCACACTTCCCATGGCTAATCCATGGCTAATCCATCTAGCCTACACATGCCTGGACACAATGGGCTAATCCAACAAATCTGCAGGTACATAGTTCCTTGGAAGTGGCATCACTGGTAGATAGGGCAGTGAAGAAGATGCTTGTCTTCATCAGTCAGAGCATTGGGTATAGGAATTGGGATGTCATGTTACAGCTGTACAGGACATTGATAAGGCTACATTTGGGATACTGTGTACAACTCAGGTCACCTTGCTATAGAACGGTTATCATTAAATTGGAAAGGCTACACAAAAGATGTACAAGGATGTTACCAAGACTGGAGGGTTTGAATTATAAGGAGAGCCTGAGACTTTTTTCCCCTGGAAAGTAGGAGGCTGAGGGGTCACCTGATAGAGGTTTATAAAATCATGAGGGGCATGGATAGGGTGAATAGACAAAGTCTTTTCCCTGGGGTGGGGGAGTCCAAAACTGAGAGGACATAGGTTTAAGGTGAGAGGGGAACCTGAGGGGGGAACCTTTTCACCTTAAGGGTGGTGCATGTATGGAATGAACTGGCAGAGGAAATGGTAGAGGCAGGTACAATTACAACATTTAAAAGGCATTTGGACAGGTACATGGAAAGGAAAGGCTTAGAGGGATATGGGCCAAGTGCAGGCAAATGGGACTAGTTCAGTTTGGGAATATGGTCGGCATGGATTGGTTGGACAGAAGGGTCTCTCTCTGTGCTGTATGACTCTATAACATGCTCAGGAGGCTAAATGGTCTACTCCTCCTCTGATGTCTTGTGTTTTTAATGGTCTGGATATATTAATCACCAATTAGCCCGGTTGGAGGATTGGCGAGCTAATAGGAGACAGAGTTGGGATAAATGGGGCATTTTCAGGATGACAAACATTGGAAGACCACAGGGATCAGTGCTGGGACTACAATTATTTGCAATTTAGATTAATGACTTGAAAGAGGAAAGTGAATGTACTCTATCCATGTGTCTGGATAACACAAGATTAGGTGGGAAGGGTTCGTTTCTGTGCTGCGTGGCACACTCTATGATGGCACAGAGCCCAGGTGGCAGAGTGAGTACTGCCAAGGAGCCCAGGGGTACAAGCGGCCTCATGGGATTGATACAGTGCCCAAACATCTGGCTGAAAGAAGGGGTGGATTGAGATGCAGGAACAGCAGCACGCCATTCAGCCCATCAGTCTGCTCCATATTCAGTTCGATTGTGGCTGATCTGATCACCCTCAATTCAACTCTCCTGCCTTTTGCCCATAACCCTTGATCCCCTTACTGTTTAAAAATCTCAGCCTTGAATATACTTCATGACCGAACCTCAACTGCCCTCTGCAGTAAAGAATTGCACAGATTCCCCACTCTCTGAGAGAAGAGATTTCTCCTCCTCTCTGGTCTTAAATGGGTGACTCCTTATTCTGGAATGATGCTCGACTGTCCAACAAGGAGAGACAACCATTCTGCATCTATCCTGTAAGTCCATTAATGTGAGAAATGGGGAAGGGTGTGGTTTTCGTAGATGTAACATAAAGGGTAGTGATCAAAAGCTTAAGCCTAGCGCTGACAAACAAGTATAGAGGGCAGCTGCAGGCAAAGATCAGATTAGCAAACTTCTGGGAAAAACAAGTTTGTGCAGGCAGCAAAACAGAACAATAGGAAACACTAGCACAGCAAGTGTTAATATAGTTACAAAACGGTTGCAGCTAACGGCCCAAGGAGATAGAAGCAGAATCTAATCAAGATAAGGAGAAGTCACGTGGGGGCGGTCAGGTCACAAGTTAGGCAGAGAGCTAGGGTGATTGGGTAATGTAGGAGTCGGGAGAGGTGACCTCACGCAGCTCAAAGGTATAACTGTATACTTGTTTCAATGTTCATTGCTCATTTGCTTTAGCATTTGACGCCCTTTCTTGCAAGATCGTAAAATAAGTTGTCTTGTTTCCAGTTTTGGTGGTCCTGGCTAATTTTGTTAAGTTTGTTTCTAACAGATTTGGGGGCTCGTCTGGGATCCCAAGCTCCGGTCGCTCAGCATTCTTGGAGAAACGGAGAAGGTGCACCTCGCTGATTTCGGCGATCTCTAGTTTCCCCTCGTTGCCGCGGCGGCTTTGGGCGAGCGTGATCCGGACTGAGAGACCCTGGAAACAAGACGGGAAGACGCGGCGGGTTCGGTCGGGTAACTCTTGTGCACAAGAGCCGGGTAAGGAAAGGTCTCTCGAGATATATCCGGACGACCGGGGATTTGCAACAGTAGCTGTTGCGGGAATTGCCGCGCGGGTAACGGCCGAATTGACACGACCAGGTAACTCTGTGCACGGACCAAGGTAAGAAAAGGACCTTTAGGTTCTGCCTTGGTGGTCGGGGACGTACGAGAAGTACGGGGAATTGGCGATGCCTAAAAATAACATATAATTGGCCAGATTGATCGGACAGGAAAGGGTGTCAACCTGACTCTAGCAGCCAGCCTTAGACCGGGTTGTTAAGGAGGGAAATCCCCCCACGCGAAGGTCAGGAACCTGAAGAGGATGTGAAAGAAGGTGACACCAGACCTCGGAAAGATCAATTAAATTCATAAAAAAATGGGAGGCAAGGGAAGTTGTCTCTATAAAGATCGATCTACAGATAATGTTAAATTTGAAGAAATTCTGTCCGACAGTCCCTTGGGGAAAATGTTGGGAAATTGGGAACACAAGTCCCGGACGCGGGGGAAAGATAAAGTTATAATGATATGAAATAACAAAGAGATTAGGATCGGGAGATAATAGAAAGGATAAGGATAGAGGAGGACATGAAAGACAAAGGTCGGACGTCCGGGGAAGGAGGCAACAGGGGGATGTTACTGTTGTGGAAAAGTGGGGCATTTTAAACGAGAATGTCCTGGACTAACGCGGGAAAGGGAAACTGTTTCCCTAATGACATTTGATGAGGAATAGGGGAGACAGGGGTTCCTTCCTCCTGAAACCCACCGGGAACCCTTGATAAATCTAAAGGTGGGACCTGAAGGGGAGGAGGCAGTGTTTTTGGTGGACACAGGAGCGGCGTGGTCTCTGATCTCCAGCATCTGCAGTCCTCACTTTCTCCTCGAAGAATTCTTAGTGCCTATTTTTGAGCCAGCGCTAATTAGAGTAAATAATGAGGAAGTGACAGGACAATTATTGTATATTCCCGACATTGGAAGTAATCTATTAGGTAGGGATTTGATTATCTTGTTAGGCCTAAACATTGGGGTGGAGGATAGTGCAGTGACCGTAAAGATGGCCATGTTAACACCTAGCGATGAAAAACAAATCAGCCCTGATGTATGGGCAAGACCGGGTAAGACTGGGCATCTAACTATTACTCCGATGGTAATTATGCTGATTCAGGAGAATAAGACAGTTTGGGTTAGACAATACCCCATATCACTGGAAGGTCGTAAAGGTCTGCAACCAGTTATAGATTCTTTGTTGAAAACCGGATTGTTAAAACCCTGTATGTCACCCTTTAATACCCCAATGCTGCCTGTCCGCAAACCAGACGGAACCTATCGATTAGTGCAGGATCTCAGAGCATCGACCCAATTGGTTCGAACACGACACCCGGTCGTCCCCAATCCGTACACTTTGCTAGGCAAGATACCGTGTGACCATCGCTGGTTTAGTGTAATAGATCTAAAGGATGCATTCTGGGCTTGCCCTCTGGCTCCAGAGAGCCGTGACATGTTTGCCTTTGAGTGGGAAAACCCATACACTGGTAGAAAGCAACAATTCCGATGGACGGTACTTCCCCAGGGATTCACCGAATCACCTAATCTATTCGGGCAAGTACTGGAACAGGTCCTGGAACAACTTGAGATGCCTAAAGGGACATCACTGTTACAATATGTGGACGACCTACTCGTGTCAGGACGAAAGAGAGATGACGTGAGCTTGGCCACCAATAGGCTGTTAAATTTCCCAGGGCAACAAGGTTTAAGAGTATCTAGGAATAAATTGCAATATGTAGAGAAAGAAGTGAAATATTTAGGGCACCTTGTTAGTGAGGGTACTAGGCGAATTAACCTCGAGAGAATTAAAGGGATAGTGGAACTACCCCTCCCGGCCATCAAAAGAGAATTACGGAAGTTCTTGGGGCTAGTGGGCTATTGTAGATTATGGATAGAAGCATACGCCCAGAAAACGAAGGGGTTATATTATAAATTGACAGAATCTGAACGTGAAAGACTGCACTGGACAGAAGAGGAAAGGGAAGGGTTACATGAGTTAAAGCGTAGTTTGATACAAGCTCCGGTGCCGGCCCTTCCTTCCCTCGAGAAACCATTTCACCTTTTTGTGACGGAGCAGCCTTAGGAGTGTTAACCCAGAAGGGAGGGGGGAGGAGACAGCCCATAGCCTTCCTGTCCAAGATCCTGGATCCTGTCTCGAGAGGATGGCCTGAATGTATCCAGGCAGTGGCAGCCACTACCATACTGGGAGAGGAGAGCTGTAAACTTCTTTTTGGAGGGGCGCTAGTCGTTGGCACCCCCCATCAAGTTAGAACTGTGCTAAACCAAAAGGCAGGGAGATGGTTGACAGACTCACGAATCTTGAAATACAAAGCCATCCTGATGGAGAGAGATGACCTTGTGTTAGCAACAAACACCTGTCTAAACCCAGCTACCTTCCTATGGAAGGGAGAACCTCTGGAAAACGAGAATTAGAACCTGACTGTTTAGATATCATTGAGTATCAGACTAAGGTCAGACCAGATCTAAAGGATATCCCCTTACATGATGGGGACAGACTGTTTATAGACGGGTCATCAAGAGTGGTACAAGGAAAAAGACATAATGAATATGCAGTAGTGGATGGGAACAAGAACCAAACAGTTCAGGCTGACCAGTTGCCTAACACATGGTCGGCCCAGACCTGTGAGTTGTATGCATTAAACCAAGCTTTAAAACAACTAGAAAATCAGGATGGGCCAACTTACACCGACTCTAAGTAATGCCTATGGGGTGGTCCATACCTTCGGAAAAATACGGCAAGAACGTGGACTAATCAATAGCCGGGGAAAGGAATTAGTACGCGAAGAGTTAATAGGACAAGTGTTGACAAGTTTGGAATTACCACGAGAAACAGCAATAGTTCACGTACGGGGCACCAAAAGGGGAACACTCTAGAAGCAAGAGCCAACAGACGAAGCAGCCAAAGAGGCAGCCGTGAACCTTACAGTAACAAAAATACAGGTCCTCACACCCCTAGTGGCGTCTCCTTCCGGGAACCCCGTGTACACGAAGGAAGAGGAAAAAGAATTCCAGGAGATAGGAGCCACTAAGACAAGTGAAGGAAGATGGAATCTCCCGGATGGGAGGGAAATGTTGAGTAAACCAGTCCTGAGAAACATTCTAAATACCCTGCACCAAGGCAGCCATTGGGGCTCTCAAGCTACGTGTGACAGTGTTATGGAAGTACGGGACTTATCGACTGTTGGGTCTGTGCAGAGATCCCTCACCATGGCGAATCGGGAATCCCCATCTCGGTTATATCACTTACCATAGGCCAAGTTTATGATGCCCACAATTTGACTGGGGCACAAGGTGGAGATCCGAAAGGGATAACTATAACTTTGAGGGATGGTTCCCTCGCCCTCTCCTTGAACATATCATCCCACGATATGGAATAGTGGAAAGTTATAGACTCAGACCAAGGTACCCACTTTACTTCTAAGATCTTACAAAGGGGTAATAGCAGGATTAGAAATTTCCTGGGAATTCCATACTCCTTGGCACCCACTCTCCTCTGGATGTGTGGAAAGAATGAATCAAACCTTAAAGAAGCAATTATCAAAGTGAGTCCTAGAGACTCGATTACCACGGACTAAATGCTTACCTATTGCACTATTTCACATTCGGACAGCCCGAAGGCGTGATATCGGACTTTCTCCTTATGAAATGATGTTTGGGCTGCCATTCCTGGGAGGGAAGGGAGAGGTGCCCACGGCCGAGTTTAATGACAAGTTTTTGAAAAACTATATTGTAGCACTTGGCTCTTCATTATCTGTTCTTAGGAATAAAGGCCTTTTGGTCCAGACAGTGCCACTCGAGTTTGCAGTACATCGGAAACGACCAGGTCCTGATAAAGACCTGGAAGGGTACCAAACTACACCCGAGTTGGGAGGGACCATTCTTAACTCTCCTGACTACCGAAACAGCCATCCAAACTGCAGAAAAAGGGTGGGGTCATCACACTCGTGTTAAGGGCCCCGTGGACGCTCCTTCCCCTTCGGCAGAGTGGCAAGCTCATCCTACAGACAACCCTCTGAAAGTCAAGCTGAGCCGGAAAACCGGATTGAAATAAGAGACTTTTAATAGTTGCTGCCATTGATTTTAAAATTTGCTGCTACTGATTGTAAGGGTCACATGGACTCACTTCTCCCAGACGACTACAAAAGGGGGAAAGATAGGCAGGAAGGTGGACAGAGGTAAGAGATGGGTGGGTATTGGTGTAGTGTTGGAATGATAGTCATACTGACGGTTGAAGGAGATGGGAAAAATCAATTTACTTCCCTATGCCAACATTATGCTGAACAAAAGGGACTTACCGACTGTTGGGTCTGTGTAGAGGTCCCTCACCATGGCGAATCGGGGATCTCCATCCCGGTAATACCACTTACCATAGGCGAAATTTATGATGCCCACAATTTGACTGGGGCACAAGGTGGAGATCCGAAAGGGATAACTATAACTTTGAGGGATGGTTCCCTCGCCCTTCCCCTAAAACCCTGGGTCCTATTAATGGACTTAGCGTTCATCTGCCAACAGGAACAGTAAACGCCACTTATTTCTGTAATCAGAATGATACTGCCCCCTTCCAATTAGGAAAATCATCTGGCGTCTACACTGTGGGATATCGGTGAATTAATGTTATTTCTGCAATTATAAGTTCTGATACAGAGTAAATGAATTCACATTAGTTTGTGATTGTTTCTCGGCTAAGAGCTGAGTTAATTTGGCCGGGAGCTGAGTCAACAAGAATGGAAACTATGTGGAGGAAATATATAATCAGTTAAAATGGTTTGCCAGCATGAAACGTGATTGCAAAACAATGGTAGAAATACAGGCACGAGATAAAATGCTGTGAAGAGAGGCCTGTATAAACAGTAGGTTTCCCACTTGTACAGAGACACAGGAACAAACCCCAATTAAAAGGGCTTAGTGATAAGATGCTGTGAGGGGCAGCGCAGATGGAGGGAGTAGATAATGGTAAGCAAAGGATGGGATGAGGTCAAACGACCTTGTGAGGTCAGAGTAAGCATTTTGTCACAGACAAGACCGGATAAACAGGAATACTGGGGCCAGTCTTAGGGAACTGGAGGATGTAGATAGGGGAAGAGCAATGTAAAATAAAAGAAACAAAATTATATATATATCGAGCTTTTGTCGAATTCGGTGTGTGTTTTGTCCCTGCCTTGTGACATCACACCCACTTGCAAGTGTAAAATAAATGATACGACTGGTTCAGATTTTTGTCTCGGACTGAAATTATTGAAGAGTGTGAGCTTTGTTTTTCACAATTGGGGGCTGTCCGGGATTTTCTTCCATCGCCGGAGGGAGTGGCTGGCCTTGGACACTGGGAAGACGCGTCCCGTTCCCCATTGAGGAGCGGTCTCGTGTCCCGGTTTGGTCTGCTCCCTTGGGCGACTGATACGGGTCCCACAAGAGAGACATCTGAATCAGACAGTGATGGGAGGTTGATAGACAATACGGCAAAAAGGGGCCAGGCAACTCTGTGCACAGACCAAGGGAAGAAAATTGACTTTTGAGTATTGCCTTGGTGGCCGGGATTGAGTTTTAGTAGTTAATAAGGGACTAACGAAGGAACTCAATATGGATTGTGCTGAGGGTAAGGAAAAAGCCTCCGGGAAAACAGAAGGTAAAAATGATGGTAGCTACGGTTGATGAGGTAGTTAAGAAAAGAATGGAACCAATAGTGAGCAACCGCAGCGGCGGGTGGCAGCATGTAGGACAGAGAGGGAGAGGGAGAGGGAGAGGGAGAGGGAGAGGACAAGAGGGAGCATTTGATAGAGGGTTTGGGCGACAGGGGCAGAGATGGAAGTCGCTACAGGCAGGATGC
>NC_057748.1:21349807-21351843 GCF_004010195.1 Chiloscyllium plagiosum | reverse complement strand
GATCAAAGGGCCAGTGGACCTTCCAGTTGAGGAAGAAGTCTGGACAGCCGAATCAATGCAAGACCCGCTGAAACTCAGACTAAAGAGACTTTGAGTAATTGACTATACAGTGGCGACGCGAGCGCGGGATTGTTTCTGTAAGATTGTATATTAAGCCTTTTTGTGTTTTAGCATAATGATTAGAATACTTGGAATGCTTAGAGTTATGATGCTAGTCCTCTTGGTATTGGGATTTTGTCACATATCATTTTCATATGTATTATTAATGGTTCCTGAGTCTGATAATCCACAAGTAATAGACACTGATGTATGTAGCTTAGTAAATTGTGGGAATGTAGCTAATCAGAGACAATACCGCAACTCAGAGATACATCTTAAGTCCTATGGGGATGGCCTTGGGGATGGTACCTGGTATAATGGTCTTGTCACAATACACCGGGCCCCCTTTCGACCAGCACCGATTGTCCCGATAAAAAGTGTAACCGCATATATTTAACGATAAGGGAAACCACATGGCACGAAGCAGTTTTGGGGGTGGCACTTATGAGATACAATTAAATGAAATATTTGGGATTGAAATGAAAGCAAATGGGAAGGAGTTTGTGGGCTGTTGTTTTCGAATTAGCATAGGACAGGGAAAATGGGTAGAATTACTGGGTAATGAGATACAACCTTTCACTCCTCCCAATGATCCTACAGTAGTAAAAATTATAGAGGTAAAGGATTTGAAACAGACCATCGAGATAGAGACTGGGTACGGGGAAACAAATGCCTGATTTGAATGGGTAAAGTATACTGTAAAAAGTCTGAACAAAAGCAATTGTTATGCATGTGCCTCCGGTAGGCCAGTGGCCCAGGTGGTTCCCTTTCCGCTCGGGTGGAAGTGAGACAGGCAGGGCATGAAATGTATGATAGCCCTGTATCAGGATGAGACTGCATGGAATGATAGGAATTGTACCTCCCTATCTCTGATGTTCCCTCCTTTGGAGAAGAAAGATGCAAAAGTTCTCCCCACATTTTCCGCCGCAGTTGGAAATCACACGTCGTGTGTGCACAGGCGAGGTACAAGTCGGTCGAGACATTTGGGGGAGCTGAAATTATGTACAGAGATTAAGAATGTTACCGAAACGGAGAAGGGAGGGAACTACTCAGCACTAAAGGTTCCCCGAGCGGATCTGTGGTGGTACTGTGGAGGCAAATATTGAGACCCACACTACCTCCGGATTGGAAAGGGATATGTGCAATTGTACGATTGGCAATTCCATTTACCTTGGCATTTGAGAAGGAAAAGATAGTGGGGAAAAAGGGAAGGGGTAAGAGATTACTGTTAGATACTTCTTTCGATGACAGGATTTATCTCGACTCGGTAGGAGTCCCTGGGGGAGTACCTGATGAATTCAAGGCTCGTAACCAGATTGCAGCAGGCTTTGAGTCAGCTCTCTTTTGGTGGGTAACAATTAATAAAAATGTGGATTGGATAAATTACATTTTCTATAATCAACAGCGATTTATAAATTATACAAGAGAGGCGGTTAAAGGAATATCAGGACAGCTTGATGTGACAAGTAGGATGGCATGGGAAAACAGAATAGCCCTTGATATGATTTTAGCAGAGAAAGGGGGTGTGTGTGTGATGTTAGGAGGAAGCTGTTGTACCTTTATTCCTAATAACACTGCACCTGATGGTTCAATTACTCGGGCCTTACGGGGATTGACTACCTTAGCAGAGGAACTGGCTGAGAATTCAGGAGTAGACACATCTCTCACGGGATGGCTTGAATCCTGGTTTGGAAAATGGAAGGGAGTGGTGGTTTCTATCCTTACTTCCCTGATAGTAGTAGTCAGGGTATTGGTGGCCATTGGCTGTTGTGTCACACCCTGTATACGAGGGCTCACCCAAAGACTGATTGAAACAGCCTTGATGAAACAGATGCCCCTAAATGGGAATCAGACAGAGGAACTTTATCGGCTAAATAATGAGGAGGTGAGTGAAACTAAGATGGATGAAATCTCTGGAATGATGCTTGCGAATTTCG
>NC_057748.1:21325000-21349307 GCF_004010195.1 Chiloscyllium plagiosum | reverse complement strand
TGAAAGGGTTCAGAAAAGATTTACAAGGATGTTGCCAGGGTTGGAGGGTTTGAGCTACAGGGAGAGGCTGAACAGGCTGGGGCTGTTTTCCCTGGAGTGTCGGAGGCTGAGGGGTGACCTTATAGAGGTTTACAAAATCATGAGGGGCATGGATAGAATGAACAGACAAAGTCTTTTCCCTTCCTATTCATATACCCATTCAGGTGCCTTTTAAATGCTATAATTGTACCAGCCTCGCAGTGCCAGGGACCCAGGTTCCATTCCAGCCTCGGGTGAGTGTCTGGTGTGGAGTTTGCACATTCTCCCCGTGTCTGCGTGGGCTCCCTCAAGGGATTGGGGGAGTCCAGAACTAGAGGGCATAGGTTTAGGGTGAGAGGGGAAAGATATAAAAGAGACCTAAGGGGCAACTGTTTCACGCAGAGGGTGGTACGTGTTTGGAATGAGCTGCTAGATCAAGTGGTGAGAATTAGAATTCAAATTAGATTCCCTACAGTGTGGAAACAGGCCCTTTGGCCCAACAAGTCCACACCGACCCTCCAAAGAGTATTCCCCATTCCCCGACATTTTCCCCTGACTAATGCACCTAACCTACACATCCCTGAACACTACGGGCAACTTAGCACGGCCAGTCCACCTCACCTGCACATCTTTGGACTGTGGGAGGAAACCGGAGCACCCGGAGGAAACCCACGCAAGAATGTGCAAACTCCACACAGATAGTCGCCTGAGGTGGGAATCGAACCTGGGTCCCTGACACTGGGGGCTGGTACAATTATAGCATTTAAAAGGCACCTGAATGGGTAATGAATAGGAAGGGTTTAGAGGGATATGGGCCACATGGGGTTAGATTAATTTAGAATATTGGTCAGCATGGACGGGTTGGGTGTGTTTCTGTGCTGGACATCTCAATGACTGTATAAATCCCCTGCCTCAGGGATAGGGGGCTCATGGAGTTCGGATCAATCCTACACGTCACAAAGTCTTTCTCCATGAGATCTGTAACCATTCACCATTCACCTAGTCTCTCTAACCCTCCCCAACACACATTACCCTCATCCATCACCACCCACTTCCAATTCCAGCCAATCACCAATACCAGGCAGAGTGTACGGACTGGCACTACGTCCAGACAGAGTGTACAGACTGGCACTGCGTCCAGACAGAGTGTACGGACTGACACTGGGTCCAGACAGAGTGTACAGACTGGCACTGCGTCCAGACAGAGTGTACGGACTGGCACTGCGTCCAGACAGAGTGTACAGACTGGCACTGTGTCCAGACGGAGTGTACGGACTGGCACTGCATCCAGGCAGAGTGTACGGACTGGCACTGGGTCCAGACAGAGTGTACAGACTGGCACTGTGTCCAGACAGAGTGTACGGACTGGCACTGCGTCCAGACAGAGTGTACGGACTGGCACAGCGTCCAGACAAAGTGTACGGACTGGCACTGGGTCCAGACATAGTGTACGGACTGGCACTGCGTCCAGGCAGAGTGTACGGACTGGCACTGCGTCCAGACAGAGTGTACGGACTGGCACTGAGTCCAGACAGAGTGTACAGACTGGCACTGGGTCCAGGCAGAGTGTACGGACTGGCACTGCGTCCAGACAGAGTGTACGGACTGGCACTGCATCCAGACAGAGTGTACAGACTGGCACTGCGTCCAGACATAGTGTACGGACTGGTACTGCGTCCAGACAGAGTGTATGGACTGGCATTGGGTCCAGACAGAGTGTACAGACTGGCACTGCATCCAGACAGAGTGTACGGACTGGCACTGCTTCCAGACAGAGTGTACGGACTGGCACTGTGTCCAGACAGAGTGTACGGACTGGCACTGCGTCCAGACAGAGTGTATGGACTGGCACTGCATCCAGACAGAGTGTACAGACTGGCACTGCGTCCAGACAGAGTGTACGGACTGGCACTGTGTCCAGGCAGAGTGTACGGACTGGCACTGCGTCCAGGCAGAGTGTACGGACTGGCACTGCGTCCAGACAGAGCGTACAAACTTGACTGGGTCTATACAGGGCCTACAGACTGGAACTGTCTGTCCCTCAACGATTCCCCTCAGTCAGAGGGAATGTTGATGAAAGGCTGGGATTTGAACACATGAACAATAGCTGGTATTTCAAAAGCACCCAGACCGCAGTGAAATCAAAGTCTCCTTTACTGGAGTAATCGCAACGCAGTCTGACCTACAGTGACAGGAGGTGATAGTTGTGCAGCTGACCAGAAGAAACTGGCTTTAAGGGTCACCTTAAAGGAGTGGGGTCTGCTGGGAGACAGTGGCAGGATGTCCCTGTTCTGTAAGTACAGGGACAGTCAGAAATCAGCGATGGTCAGAGCCCAGGAGCATCTGGGATGCAGAGATCTTGGACAGGATCGTGAGGCTGGATTAGCTTCGAGAGGTAGGGAGCAGGTGGAGGGGGAAAGGCCCAAGGGGAGGTGGAGACATGGATTTGAAATTGATATTCCAGAATTGCGGCTTGCTCAAAGGGGAGCCTGTGTAGGTGATAGTACCAGGGTGATGGGTGAAGGGATTTAGAACATAGATCAGAGAACTGTCCAGCACAGGACAGGCTCTCAATGTTGTGCTGAGTATTTATCTTAATCTAATATCTGGTGAGACTCCAGCTCAGCTTTGTGGAGGGTGCAATGAGGAATGCCCCCTCCCCAGTGGGGGGTGGTGTTTAAGCTCCACACAAACCCCATTCCAGCCCCCTCAGCAAACCCCTCGATTTCGTTCGCCCTCATTTACCCCTGCTGCTCCCCCTAGTGTTCACACGATTCGACGGTATTTATCTTGCGTGAGGAATGGAAGAAAAGTAGGTTATTTGAAAGCAGGAAGATTAATCACCGGGTCACACAGTTCAAAGCAGAGATTACAGGAGTGTAGATTGGAAATGAAAGCAAAAAGAAAATAATGCTGCAAACCCACATCCGACTGGAGGAAGGTTGAGACTTTAATCTCATCACGAACACTAGCCGAGAAATTAGATTACATTACAGTGTGGAAACAGGCCCTTCGGCCCAACAAGTCCACACTGACCCACCGAAGCGCAACCCACCCATACCCCTACATTTACCCCTTACCTAACACTATGGGCAATTTAACATGGCCAATTCACCTGACCTGCACATCTTTGGACTGTGGGAGGAAGCCGGAGCACCCGGAGGAAACCCACGCAGACACGGGGAGAATGTGCAAACTCCACACAGTCAGTCGCCTGAGGCAGGAATTGAACCCGGGTCTCTGGCGCTGTGAGGCAGCAGTGCTAACCACTGTGCCACCGTGCCGCCCACCATGACGTAGGGACTGAGTGGGCCAATACTGGTCGATGCTCCAGCCTCCGCATTTTACCAGGATCTTGCCAGGTTTGGAGGGAAGGTCTTACAAGGAAAAGCTGAGGGACTTGAGGCTGCTTTTGTTAGAGAGAAGACGGTTGAGAGGTGACTTAATAGAGACATATAAGATAATCAGAGGGTTAGATAGGGTGGACAGGGAGAGCCTTTTTCCTCAGATGGTGATGGCTAGCACGAGGGGGCATAGCTTTAAATTGAGGGGTGATAGATATAGGACAGATGTCAGAGGTAGCTTCTTCACTCAGAGAGTAGTCGGGGTGTGGATGCATTGCCTCCAACAGTAGTAGACTCATCAACTTTAAGGGCATTTAAATGGTCATTGGATAGGCATATGAATGAAAATGGATTAGTGTAGGTTAGATGGGCTTCAGATTGGTTCCTCAGGTCAGCGCAACATCGAGGGCCGAAGGGCCTGTACAGCGCTTTTGGAAGTTTATAATATCATGAGAGGTAGAGATAAGATGAAAGACAGTTATCTTTTCCCTCGGGTGGGGGATTTCAAAACTAGGGGCACTCACTAAGGTGAGAGAAGAAAGATTTCAAAAAAACATAAGGGGCAACTTTGTTTTTTACACAAGAGAGTGGTTCGTGTGTGGAGTGAACTTCCAAAGGAAATGGTGGATGTGAGTAGAGTTACGACGTTTAAAAGATGTTTCGACAGGTTCATGAATAGGAAAGGTTTGGAGTGATATGGGCCAAGTGTAGGCAGGCACAACTCGTTTAGTTTGGGATTCTGGTTGGCCTGGATGGACTAGTTGGACCGAAGGGTCTGTTTCCGTGCAGTATGACCCTAAGACTCTAATATTGCCAGCACCATCCATGAACTTGCACCTTTCTCTCAGGTCTCTCCTCCTGCGTCCCTCACCGTCTTTGAACCCTCTTCTCTCTGAGACCCAATCCTTGCCCTTCAATCCTTTATGTTCCTTCATTCATTCCTGGGATCGTACCAGCCATCTCTAATCGTCCCTTGAACTGATTGTCTCTCTAAAACCATGTCAGAGGGGCTGTTAGGAGTTCATCCCATTGGCGTGGGTCAGGGGTCACATGTAGGGTAAGGATGGGGGTTGGTCTCCTTCCTGAAAGGGCATTAGTGGGCATCAAGGGGCTTTTAATCCTTGTTGCCATGGTTACCATCACTGAGGTAGCTTCTGAAATCCCAATTTATTAAACTCTGGCCACCACCATGATAGGGTTTGAACCCACGTCCTAAAGTGAATATGTAAATGCAGTAACTGCCTGTTCTTTTCCTCAGGGGAAAGGTGCCGGAGTTTCATTGATTTGGCCCCTGTCACTCAGCAAGGTAAGAGGGGGCAGGTCACTGGGATCTAGTGGAGGATGGATCAGGGGGGGGGGGGATGGGGAGGGATAGGCAGGAGGGAGGATAGCTTGGGAGGGAGAGTGAGAGCTGAGGGTTGGGTGAGGAGGGAAGGCAAGGGGCTGGGGGCGTGGGGAGAATTATTCATCGTGGGTTCAGTCTGAAATCAAGCATTCAACACAAAAAGCTGCAAAAGATCAATTTGTGAATGAACATAAATCTCTTTGAGATTAAAGACGCACTGTGTCGATGTTACAGTCTTCTTGTGAAGTGAGACATGTACATTTCTCGTTTTAAATAAGGACGAATTTTTAATCATGGGTTATTAGGGAAAAGCAGGTCTCATTGCACGATGGGCCGAATGGCCCACTCCTGCTCTAGTTTGGTCATATCGCTGTCAGGCCTGGTCTCTCTGGTCTCTACCTCGGCCTAGTGTGTGCTGTCATGCCTGTCTCCTGTCTTTCTCACATGTTATTTGTCTCCTCTCTCATCTTGTTATTTGTGAGTCATTTCATATTCCTGTCTGTCTGAGTCTATTCTCTAGTTCATCTGATCTTTCTGTCTGCCATTTCTCATTAGTTTGTCTCGTCTGTCACTTGTCTCTTGAATGTGCACTGGGTCTCATATTGGGACTGATGCTGACTGACTCCCTAATCCACACTCTCTCTGACTCTGTGTCTCTGTCTCTCTCTGTGCTATTTACCAGGTATCCTGTGGCTCTCATTGGTCTCTGAGGTTCTCCATGTTGGCCTGCTCTCCTTCAGTTTCCTGCTGATGGGGTTAGACTTCTGTTTATCTGGCAACCCTACCTGTGGCCTCAAACTCAACGCGTTTGCAGCCATTTTCTCTGTTTTATCGGGTAAGGAAGTGTCAAAACTTATCAGAGCGTCCACAGGATTAGATACTGAGTAAAGCTCCATCTACACTGTCCCCCATCAAATACTCCCAGGACAGGGATAGAATGGGTTAGATACTGAGTAAAGCTCCTTCCACACTGCATTCCACACCGCCCCATCAAACACTCCCAGGACACCACTGTCATAGATTAGACACTGAGTAAAGCTTTCCCTACCATTTTAAACTGAAAGTGAAGCCTCCTCTGCACTGTTCCCACCAAACACTCCCTTGACAGGGACAGCACGGAGTTAGATACAGAGTAAAGCTCCCTCTACACTGTCCCCCATCAAATACTCCCAGGACAGGGTCAGCACGGGGTTAGATACAAAGTAAAGCTCCCTCTACACTGTCCCCATCAAACACTCCCAGGACAGGGACAGCATGGGGTTAGATACAGAGTAAAGCTCACTGCACCGTCCCCCATCAAACACTCCCTGGACAGGGACAGCATGTGGTTCGATATAGAGTAAAGCTCCCACTACACCATCCCTCATCAAACACTCCCTGGACAGGGGAAAATTACTTGTAATTTCAAAAATATACTTTAGTCATATCCTTGGATAGAATTGAATTGTTGTAGTGACTATGTATGTATAAAGCGTACAATTCTGTAAATACAGGCACAGCATTGTCAATACTGACAGAACTAGTACATAAATGTGGTGTTTATGTTCATGCTGGAGTCTGGAAAGGTGAATGCCTGCATTCCTAAACAGCAATGTGTGCACAGTGTGTTAGTTACTGCTCCTCGGGGCTGTGTGACTGCCTGTGTGTGAAACTGTGATGCTGGGTGACTGTGTATGTTAGTGAATGCCAGTGTGAATGTCACTGTGTGAGCACCTGCAAATATGTGTGTTAATGTGTGACAATATGCACAAGTCATCTTTTTATGTCAGTGTGCGAGAATGTATGTGTTGGTGTATGTCTCTGTGAGGGTCTCAGTGGTGTGTGAGAGTGTGTCAGTAAGAATGTGTCAATGAAAATCTGTCTGTGTGTGTGTCAATGAGAGTATGTCAGTGTATGTTAGAATGTGTCAGTGAGTGTGTCAGAGTGTCAGTGAGATTCTGTCAGTGAGTGTGTCAGTGTGTCAGTGAGTGTGTCAATGAGTGTCAGTGAGAATCTGTCTGAGTGTGTCAATGAGTGTGTCAGTGAGAATCTGAGTGTGTCAATGAAAGTGTATCAGTGAGATTCTGTCAGTGTCAGTGAGTGTGTCAATGAGTGTGTCAGTGAGAATCTGTCTGTGAGTGTGTCAATGAGAGTGTGTCAGTGTGTCAGTGAGATTCTGTCAGTGAGTGTGGTAAATGAAAGTGTGTCGGTGTGTCAGTGAGAATATGTCATTGTGTGTGTCAATGAGAGTGTGTCAGTGAGAATCTGTCTGTGAGTGTGTCAATGAGAGTGTGTCAGTGTGAGAGTGTGAGACTGAGAGAGATTCTATCCCTTTGCTCTCAGGGTTGCTCGGAATGGTCGCCCATATGATGTACTCGCAGGTTTTCCACGTGACAGCGAGTCAAGGGCCTGAGGACTGGAGACCCTATCACTGGGACTTTGGCTGGTCCTTCTAGTGAGTACCTCACTGTGGGGGGGTGGGGGAATGCCAACGTCTCGTTTGATTTGATGTGATTTATTGCTTCACATGTACAACACAAACGTGTTGTCTTGCATGCTCTACAGGCAAATTGTACCATACACAGTGCGTCAGGGTAACGGAACAGAGTGCAGGATACAGTGTCACAGCCACAGAAAGGGTATAGAGAGAGAGATCAGCATTAACATTTGAGAGGTCTGTTCAAACGTCTGCTAACAGCGGGGAAGAAACTGCTCTTGAATCTATTCAGACACATGTTCAAACTTTTATATCTTCTGCCTGATGGAAGAGGGTGGGAGAGAGTATAACCGGGGTGGGAGGGGTCTTTGATGATGTCGGCTGCTTTCCCGAAGCAGCGAGAAGTATAGATGGAGTCAATGGGGTGGAAGGCTGGTTTGGGTGATGGACTGGGTTGTGTTCATGATTCTCTGACGTTCCTTGCGATCCTGGGAAGAGCAGTCGCCAAACCATCCCCCCAGCCCAACCAAGGTGGGATGCATCCGGAAAGTGCAGCTATAATAATTGGTGAGAGTCTTTGTGGAGATGAGAGAGCTGGGTGAGTGGGAGGTGGTGACATTTTTGGAGGAGCTGCAGGACGGGAGGCCGACCAGGGCAGCATCGAAATATAAAGATGACTCTTTATAACTGAAAGTTTTCTAGTATTTTCCATGTGACGTGATACCTCACTGAACTGCAGATACAGGGCTAACACCCTTTCCCAAAACATCAAAGCGCCTAATAAACAAGGACAAAATGAAGATGACAATAAAGGCCACCCTGTTCCCAAAGTCATGGAGATGTACAGCACGGAAACAGACCCTTCAGTCCAAACCGTCCACGCTGACCAGATATCCCAACCCAATCTAGTCCCACCTGCCAGCACCCGGCCCATATCCCTCCAAACCCTTCCTATTCATATACCCATCCAAATGCCTCTTAAATGTTGGATGATGTCGGCTGCTTTCCCGAAGCAGCGAGAAGTATAGATGGAGTCAATGGGGTGGAAGGCTGGTTTGGGTGATGGACTGGGTTGTGTTCATGACTCTCTGACGTTTCTTGCGATCCTGGGAAGAGTAGTTGCCAAACCCCCCCCCCCCCAAGGTGGGATACATCCAGATAGGGTGCTTTCTGCAGTGAACCTATAAAAAGTGGTCAGGGTCCTTGTGGACATGCCGAATCTCCTTAGCCTCCTGAGGAAGTGGAGACGTTGTTGTGCTTTCCTGACCGTTGTGTCAGCGTGGGTGGACCAGGACGGATTGTTGGTGATCGTCACTCCCAGGAATGTGGTGTTGTCCACCATCTCCAGCTCAGCACCATTGACACAGAGGGGCATGCCTTCCACTCTGCTTGCTGAAGTCGATGACCAGCTCCTTTACTGTGCTAACATCGAGGGAGAGATTGCTGTCTTTACACCACACGTCTAAGAACATGATCTCTTTTCTGTGTTCTGTCCCATAATTGTTTGAGATCCAACCTATAACAGTGGTGTCATCAGCAAATTTGTTAATGGGGTTGGCGTGGAAACTGGCCACACAGTCATGAGTGTGTAAGGAGTAGGTTAAGGGGCTAAGTATGTGGCTTTGTGGGGCACTGGTGTTGTGGATTATGCTGGAGGAGGTACTGTTGCTTATCCTCACTGATTGCAGCCTACAAGTTAGGAAGTCGAGGATTTGGTTGCAGAGCGGGGAGCAGAGTCCTTGGTCACAGAGAGTAGAGGTGGGTCTGGTTGGAATTATGATGTTGAAGGTGGAGCTGTAGTCAATATGTAGGAGCCTGATGTAGGTGTCCTTATTATCCAGATGTTCCAGGGATGAGTGTAGGGTCAGGGAGGTGTCTGTTGTGCCAGGAGGTGAATTGCGAAGGATTGAGGTAATCTGGGAGGCTGGAGTTAATGTGAGCCATGATTAACCTCTCACAGCACTTCATAACGCTGGAGGTCAGAGCCACTGGCCAGAGACATTGAGGCAAGGGAGTTTTGTTTGGCACTGGGTATGATGGTGGTCTTCTTGAAGGAGGTGGGAACCTCAGATCGTAGTAAGGAGAGGTTAAAGATGTCTGCAGAGGTCCCACCATCTTTGAGCATTGCTGTATAACCATCAGAGATGCCTACTGCTCCATCCTCCGTCTGCATTTTGGAGATCACCCTCTGTGCTCCTCACCCCGGTCTACAAGCAGAAAGTGAAGCGTGGGGACCCTCAGTACAGAAGGTCATGCAGGGTTGGTCTGAGGCAAAGGAACAGTTTCTGCAGGACTGCTTCGAGTCTGTGGACCGGTCCATATTCAAGACCTCAGTGGCCAACCTCTGCCTCACAGGATCTGAATACACGACCGGGCAGTCCATCCAAGCCAGTCACTTTCCGTGGGCTCACTTTTAAGAAGGCCAGCCTGACGTCAGCAGTGGTGACCATGGGTACAGATACACCCGAGGCTGATGGGATAGGTGACATCGTTTCAATGACCTCCTGTTCAGAGCGAGTGTAGAATGCATTGAGCTCGGTGGGTCGGGATGTTCTGTTACCCACGATTCTGTTCAGCTTCGCTTTGTAGCCCGTTATGTCATGTAAGCTTCACCATAAACAATGGGTGTCCGTGTGGTTAGTCTGGGTCTCAAGCTTAGTTTGCTGTTGCCTCTTGGCATCTCTGGTGGATTTCCTGTATAGGTCAGGGTCACCCGACTTGAATGGCTCAGACCTGGACTCCAATGGGAAGTGGGTCTCCATGGTTTTCGATTGGGGATCATTCGGATTAACGTCTTCAGCACATAGTCCTCTACATACTGAAGTCTATAACAGTAGTGACGTACTCGTTTAGGTTGGCTGCTGAGTTCTTACATATGGCCAAGTCACTGACTCGAAGCAGTTCTGTAGAAATTGTTCCATTGCCTCAGACCAACACTGCATCACCTTCTGCACTGAGGGTTTTCACGCTTCACTTTCTGCTTGTAGGCCGGGTGAGGAGCACAGAGGGTGATCTGATAGTCCAAAGTACAGATGGGGGTAATGGAATGGTTGACACTTCTGATGGTTGTGTAGCAACGGTCAACCATGTTCAGGCCGCTGGTGGGACAAGTGATGTGTTAATGGTAATGCATTCCTGAGGTTGGCCTGGTTGGAGCTACGATAAACAAGGCCTCGGAATATTCAGTCTCAAGGCTTCATCACGAGCCCTCTTCACTTTCGCGTGGGGTGGGACGTAGACTGCTGTCAGGGTGGGGGAGATGAACGCACACATCATAGGGTCATAGGGACGGCACTTTACCATGAGATGTTCCGGGGAAGCATTAACCTGCCTGGATCGCCATGCCTGAGCACCAGGAGGTGTTGGTCGAGAGGTAGGCCCCACCCTCCCTTGCTTGACGACACCAGGTGGGAACGTTTGGAGAACTGGGAAACCCTCAGGGTGTGAGGTACACTGAGGTGCAACAGGAGTGAGCCATGTCTCTGTAAAACCCGAGTACACAGCATTCCCCTCTGGAAGGTGAGTCTCGCTTTAAGTTCATCCATTTTGTTCTCAATGGTCTGGATGTTTGCCAGGAGTATTCTGGGGAGGGGGTCCTTGAAACCCTGAAGTTTCAGTCTCACCGGACGTCCAGTGTCTCTCCCACATTTCCTGGGTAGGTGGCTGCTCCTAATCAATCCCGGGTATCGGTGAGGGATGTCTGCTGCGCCACGTGGGCACTCCCGATAGAGTCCTGAGCACCAGTCGCGGCTTTGAGCGTTCTTAGGGATTGGGAGGGGGTAGGGGGAGGTGGTGCAGTGGGCCTTACGGTCAGTTTGGCCAGGCCTCCTCAATGTCAGGTCACAATGTTCCTGGTTCCACCGCTGGTCAGGTCTTGGTTCCGGGGTTCCACAAGCTTGGGCCTGTGACAGGCCGGAAGGCCTCTGGCCTTGTACCTCCAGCATCAACAAGGTAAGTAGATGCGATCAATGGGGTGCTGGGCACTAGCCTAATTCACAAGCACTCTTGGGCAGGGTCATGTGGCTGTTGGGGCTCCTTAGTGTCGGGTCACTGTGAGGTTGGGTTTTATTCCCGTGCTGGCCAGGCCTCAGTTTTCTCTGAGGTGGTCCAGGGAGCCAGGCCCTTGTCGGGCCTTGTTGTCTGTTTCTGGTGACCGCTCACTCTCTGTCCTGCCCCTAACCTTCTGCTGTTTTCTAGCTTCGCTTGGGCTTCCTTCACCTTCTGCATGGCCTCCTCAGTCACTGCTCTGAACAGCTACACCAAGACAATCCTCGAGTTTAACCAGCTGCAGAAAATCTGCCGGCGCTATTCGGAGCGGGGGCTGGATTCTCTCCCGGGACGGTCCTGTAGCTCAGTCCAAACCTTTCCCGATCCGGTTCGCGGCCTCCTGACCTGCAGGCCACCAGCAGATGAACTCGACACCGCGTCCCTTGGTGATGAATGTTGTTAACTCCAGGAAGACAGACTGTGTCTGCCTCATTCCTCTTCATCGATATGATCCCTTTCCAATATTGTCAACGTAAAAGCTTTCCCCAATAAAGAAACTGAGCTGTGGTCAGATTGAGCCCCTTCCTGGAGGTTGGTGTTTGGAAATCAGTTTCTTTCCCAGTCACTGAGTGGGACTGTCAGCAGGAACCAGCTACAATGTGAGCGACCACACCATCAGCCAATAGGGCTGCACGGTGGCTCAGTGGTTAGCACTGCGGCCTCACAACGCCTGGGTTCGATCCCAGCCTCGGGCGACTCTCTGTGTGGAGTTTGTACATTCTCCCCGTGTCTGTGTGGGTTTCCTCCCACAGTCCAAAGATGTGCAGGTTAGATGGATTAACCACGCTAAGCGTGGGATTATGGGGATAGATTGAGGGGCAAAAAGAGTGACGCTGGAAGAGGAACAGGAGATTTGACGTTTTGAGCATAAGCTCTTCATCAGGAACATTCCTGATGCTTGAATCGTCGACTCTCCTGCTCCTCGGATGCTGCCTGACCCGCTGTGCTTTTCCAGCACCATACACTTTGACTCTGATCTCCACTATCTGCAGTCCTCACTTTCTCCCTAATTGGTCGGGGGGCTTGTAGGTAGGTTGCTCTTTAAAGGGTCGGCGCAGACCCAATGGGCTGAATGACCTCTGCCTGCATTCTAGGTGTGAGGAAAGTTCCTTACACAGAGGGTGGGCGGTGCCTGGAACGTGCTCATCTGGGAGGTGGGAGAAGCTGATCCAATAGCAATGTTTAACAGTCACTTGGACCAGCAGGGAATATACAGGTATGGACCATGTGCAGGCAGGTGGGGGTTAGTTTAGAATGGCATCATGGTCAGCACAGACATAGTGGGCCGAAGGGCCTGGTCTTGTGCTGTACTGTTCTGTGAGTACATAAACACATTAGGTGTGAGGGGTGGGGGGGTGGGAACGGTACAGAGTGTGTGGGAGGACAGGCCTGTAATCTGTGCCAGAATAATCCCGTATTTCCTCAAACAGTCTCGGAAAAGGCTGGGTCATGTGCGTGACACCGAGGTGAGGAAGTGTTTCGGTTCTCCAAGGTTAGAAACTGAAAAGGCTTCGGGGAAGAGTGTTTGAGAGAGAGAAAGGCAAGGTGCTGGAACAGAGAAGGAAGTCAGACTAAGAGAGAGAGAGAGCACGACAGAGGAGCTGTTCAGGGAAAAGTGGTGAATGAGAAATTGGCAAAGCAAGGGATGAAAGATTCAGGGAGGGAACATAGAAGTTATTTGAGATGTAGGAGCAGAATTAGGCCATTAGGCCCATTGAGTCTGTTCCATCGTTCGATCGTGGCTGACGTTTCTCAACTCCATTCTCCTGCCTTCATCCCCTTACTAATCAAGAAGCTACCTATCTCCATCTTAAAGACACTCAATGACTCGGCCTCCGCAGCCCTCTGCTTGTGGCTCCTCTGAGGTTAGTGAGGGACTGGCTGTTGGAAAAAGCTGACGATTTTATTCTGGGGCCCGGGTCCCCAGCTAGCACACTCAGGAACAAAGAGGGCAGTTTGAATCAAACAGCCCATTGTCACCTGAAAGTACAAGCCACCAGCCAGCTCGCTCCTCCCAGCTCACCCCCCTGTCCCATCAAAGGACTTTCTCACAGCTGCCCAGTGACGGAGAGGATGCAGGAACAAGGTGGTCTATTCTCTTCCAAGATCAAAATGACGAGTGAGAGCTAGGGACGGCCACGTGACAGATCAAACTGGGGTTTCTGATAGCATCACAAAAGGAGCCCAACTGATGTTGTCAGGGTTGAGCTATAGGGAGAGGTTGAATAGTCTGGGGCTGTTTTCCCTGGAGCATCAGAGGCTGAGGGGTGACCTTATAGAGATTTATAAAATCATGAGGCGCATGAATAGGATAAATAGACAAAGACTTTTCCCTGGGGTAGGGGAGTCCAGAATTAGAGGGCACGGGTTTAGGGTGAGAGGGGAAAGATATAAAAGAGACCTACTTTTTCACTCAGAGGATGGTACATGTATGGAGTGAGCTGCCAGAAGAAGTGGTGGAGGCTGGTACAATTAAAAGGCATCTGGATGGGTCTATGAATAGATTAGATTACTTACAGTGTGGAAACAGGCCCTTCGGCCCAACAAGTCCACACAAACCCTCTGAAGAGCAACCCATCCAGACCCATTCCCCTACATTTACCCCTGACTAATCCACCTAACACTACAGGTAATTTAGCATGGCCAATCCACCCTAACTTGCACATCTTCGGAAGATGGGAGGAAACCGGAGCACCCGGAGGAAACCCATTCAGACACGGGGAGAATGTGCAAACTCCACACAGACAGTCGCCTGAGGCGGGAATTGACCCTGGGTCCTGGTGCTGTGAGGCAGCAGTGCTAACCACTGAGCACCGTGCTGTCCACGGAATAGGAAGGGTTTGGAGGGATATGGGCCGGGCGCTGGCAAGTGGGATTAGATTGGGTTGGGATATCTGATCGGCATGGACGGGTTGGACCGAAGCTGTACATCTCTATGACTGTATAACTTGTCCCTGAGTGGAACAGTTAATATTTAAACAGATGCTGCACCATGGCTGGTCTATCTGAAACTAAAGAGGGGCCGATAGGACAGTGAAAGGACACAGGGACTAGTGCCATTGCTCCTGAATGAGGAACTAACAGCATTAAGGGGAAAAAAAAACTTGCATAACTATTCTTTCAAACAGTGAGCATGGCTATACTGGTCAAGTGGTCTTTCTGTTCTACAACCGATGTGTCAACCGCTACCTAGAGGGAAAAGCTGATCACGGTACAGGACAGATGGATTGGACTGAGATGAGGGAAATTTGAGCTGACTGAGAAGGGAGGGATGAGTATTTACTGTAATATATTGACTCGAAGGTAGCTGACAGAGGGTGGTGGTGGAGGGTTGTTTTTCAGACTGGAGGCCTGTGACCAGTGGAGTGCCTCAAGGATCGGTGCTGGGTCCTCTACTTTTTGTCATTTGTATGAATGAGTTGGATGTGAACATAGGAGGTTTGGTTAGTAAGTTTGTAGGTGACACTAAATTGGAGGTGCGGTGGATAGCGAAGAAGGTTACCTCATACAACGGATCTTGATCAGATGGGCCAATGGGCCAAGGAGTTTAATTTAGATAAATGCGAGGTGTTGCATTTTGGAAAAGCAAATCAAGGCAGGACTTATGCACTTAATGGTAAGGTCCTAGGGAGTGTTGCTGAACAAAGAGACCTTGGAGTGCAGGTAGATAGGATAGTGAAGAAGGCGTTTGGTATGCTTTCCTTTATTGGTCAGAGTATTGAGCACAGGAGTTGGGAGGTCATGTTGCAGCAGTACAGGACATTGGTTCGGCCACTGTTGGAATATTCCTCACTTGCATCTACCTATTGCCTTCCCACCTATCTTCCCAGTACCCTCCTATTTATCTCTCATGCCCCCCCCCCGATGAAGGGCTTATGCCTGAAACGTCAACTCTCCTGCTCCTCGGATGCTGCATACGTCACACTGTAATTACACCCTCTCACCACTTGTGGCACTAGAATGTCTCAGCTTGAACTGAGAAGAACAATGCTGTACCCCAGAAATTTCTGGAAAAAGTCATCTGGTCTGGCAGCATTGGTGGAAAGAAAACAGAATCAGTGTTTCAGTGCTGCAGAACTGTTCGAGGTGGCATACCTACTGAAGACTGGGAAGGGAAGGAAAGGGGAAGGGGAAGGGGAAGGGAGTCAATGAGGGGAGGAAGTGCAGCCCAGAGAGAAAGACAGAAAACAGCAGTTGGGCAGACTAAGGAATGGATGATGGTGAACCAGGCAGAAAGGAAAGCCGCTAATGGAGACCATTAGTGGACATGGGAGAAGATGATCAGACCCTAAAATTGTTGAACTCAATATTGAGTCCTGGAGGCTGTAGACTTCCCAAGTGGAAAGTGAGATACGGTTCTTCCAGCTTGTACCAAGCTCACTGCAGCAAGACTGAGACAGAGACATTGGCCAGGGAACAGGGTGGATGAAGTGGCAGGCAACAGGAAGCTCAGGGTCTTTTTTGCGGGCAGAGGTTAGGTATTCTGCAAAGCAGTCACCCGGTCTGCATTTCATTTCCCTAGTGTAGAGGAGACCACATTGTGAACAGCAAATACAGTGGAGTAGATTGAGTGAAGTGCAGGTAAAATGGCTGCTCCATCTGGAGTTTCCCAGTCGATCCTGTTGGTGTTGTGGGTGGGAAGAGAAGGGGGTGAGGATAGAGGTATGGGAGATAGCTAAGGGCTCTATGAACCACAGTGCTGAAGAATCTTTGGTTGAAGAACAAGGTGGATATTTCTGAGACTCTGCCACCCCCCAGTAGAAGTGGCCTCGACAGATGTGACAGAGACACAGAAACTGGGAGAATGGGATGAAGTCCTTGCAGGATGTGAGGATGTATATTCAAGGTAACTGTGGGAGCCGGTGGACTTGTATCAGTGGCCAACCAATCTCCAGAAATGGAAACAGAGATGGCGAGGAAGTGAAGGAAGGGGGTCAGAGATGGAGCAGGTGGAGGTGAGGGTAGGGTGGGAATTGGAAGCGAAATTGCTGAACTTTTCCAGTTCGGGAGGAGAGAGGGAAGCAGCACTGAGGATGTCATCGGTGGACCGGAGAAAAAGGTGTGGGTGGGGGCCGGAATTGGGACGGGAACAAGGAATGTTCCACATACTCCATGAAGAGATAAACAGTATTGGGGCCCATGCGGGTACCCTTTGACCTGAAGAAAGTGAGAGGAGTTAAAGGAGAAGTTTGGGATGAGGACGAGTTTGGCCAATGAGAGGAGGGTGGTGGTGGATGGGAATGGTTCAGGCCTTTCTCCCAGGAAGAACAGAGAACTCGGAGACCATCCTGATGGGGGATGGACGTAACAAGAGATTGCATGGCAATGGTAAAGGGAAGTCCACTGGTGCCCTCAAACTGAAATTCTGAAGGGGACATAAAGCGTCAGAGAAATCGCGGATGTCAGTAGGAAGGGATGGACAAGGGAATAAAAAATCATGTTGAGGAAGGAAGAGATGAGTTGCGTGGGGCAGAAACAATGGGTCTGCCCGGGCAGTCCTGTTTTTGGGTTCTGGAAGGAGGTAGAAGTGAGCTGAGCAGGACTGAGAGATCATGAGCTTGGAGGCAGTGGTGGGGGGAGATCACTGGATGGAATGACTGCTGGACACACAATATTCTGGTGTGAGATCATGGTCCAGAGGGAGATAGGTATGTGAGAGCTGGCGCTCAGCCTCTGCGATGGAGAGATCAGTACACCAGACTACAACAACGCCACCCTAGTCAGTGGATGTGAGAGCAAAGGGTGAAGTCAGTTCATGGAGAGATAAAAATCACACAACACCAGGTTATAGTCCAACAGGTTTAATTGGAAGCACACTAGCTTTTGGAGCGACGCTCCTTCATCAGGTGATTGTGGAGGGCTCGATCCTAACACAGAATTTATAGCAAAAATTGACAGTGTTATGTAACTGAAATTATACATTGAAAAATTGATTGTCTGTTAAGCCTTTCATTGTTAGAATACAGTGATAGATTCACTTCTTTCATGTGTAAATCACTTTCTTTAAAGTTGCATTCTCGGGTTAGCTGTTAACAATGGTGATAGCTAGACAATATGTTGAAGGTGTTAGCCCCCTGTGTTCTCTGTCTATGACCTGATGTTTAGATTGATTCTAATCTAAAAAGTGAGATAACAGAGTTTTACATAAATTCATGCAGTTTTTGAGCTCAGAGTTCTACATGAATGTATGCAGTTTTTGAGCAAAGTGCAATGTAACTCTGCAAGTACAAATTCACCACACAAAATATATGGGTCTTTGTCTGTGTGTGTGTGTCTGTCTGTCTGGGGTGGGGGTTGTGAGTGTGAGAAAGTGTGTGTGTGTAGTGAGTGCAGAGTGTCTTAAGTCTGTGAGGGGGTGCATGTGTGAGTGTGTCTATAAGGCTGTGTGTGGGTGTCTGTGTGCATGTCTGTGTGTACCTGTGTCTGTGTGTATGTGAGTGTGTGTGTGTGTAGGAATATCTGTGTGTGTGTGTAGTGCAATGGTGATCACCTGATGGGGAGAGGACTCCTGTCCAAAGAAAGGGACGCGGGGGATGAAGGTGATGGACAACTTTAACGGCATGCCCTGCCCAAAATGCATCAAGGTGGGGATGCAGAGGAATTAAAATGGAGACCTTTGCTGAGTGCAGGACATTCAGCATCGGAGAGCAGAAAGTCAGTAGGGGATAGTACATAACTGACAGGAGATGGTTTGGGAGAAGGGTAGGGTCAGAGGAAAGGGGTGGGGAGGAAGGTTTCAGTGGGGGGTGCGTTAGTATTTCTGAGTTGTTGCAGCTTGCATTCCTCAATGCCTGAAAGGAAGAGAAAATTGATAATAGGAGCTGAGGGAGCAGTACAGCTCTGAGCCAGAGTGAGGCGATGTTGATGGAGAGAGAGAGAGAAAGAGGTAGGGAATATGCATATGGCACTGAGTGTGGATCACAGCATGTGGTTAGAACAACTGTCTGAGGAACACTGTACATCAGAGAGATACCGGCGATCCTGGGTGGATTCAGAACACAAAGGAAGAAACTTCAGTCAGAATCCACACGGGGTGAGCCCGAGCCAGAGGCAGAGAGTTTTGGCAAACACCTTGTCAAACACCAGGGGTGAAAACAAAAGTAATGATGATGATGAAAAAGAAAGATTAAGACAGAAATCCTGTTGGCAAGAGGAGCAGAATGTCTTCAAGGTGGGCACACCTGGGAGAGATGTGGCATTGCTTGGTGTTCTTTGTTTAAGTGAAAAGACCTGCTGATTATGGAAATCTGAAACAAAAATAGACATTGCTGCACAAACCCAGCAGGTCCGTGGAGAGAAAGCAGAGTTAACGCTTCGGGTCCAGTGACCCTCCTTCTGAACTGACTGTTGCTGGTATTTTCACTGAAGACCAGGGCTTTCTTGAGCATTCCATGTTCCAGTCCTATCCCGCACAACCCTTTCTCCAGTACATTAATGACATCAACGCTGCTGCCTCCTCATCTCAACTGGAATTAGAATGATATTGCTTCCAATTTTCAGCCTTCCCTCCGGTCCAGCTCTGATCCCCCCTTTCCCTCCTCGACGTCTGTTTCCATTCCTGGAGAGAGGCTGGCCACCAATATCCACTGCAAGCAGCGCGGTGGCTCAGTGGTCAGCACTACTGCCTCACAGCACCAGGGTCCCAGGTTCGATTGCAGCCTCGGGTGACTGACTGTCTGTGTGGAGTTTGCACATTCTCCTCGTGTCTGCGTGAGTTTCCTCCGGGTGCTCCAGTTTCCTCCCACAGTCCAAAGATGTGTAGGCCAGGTGAATTGGCTGTGCTAAATTGCCCACAGTGTTAGGTGCATTAATCAGAGGGAAGTGGGTCTGGGTGGGTTACTCTTTGGAGGACTGGTTGGGCCAAAGGGCCTGTTTCCACTCTGTAGGGAATCGAATCTAAGTCCACCGACTCCCAGTTACCTTGATGATACATCCTCACACCCTACTTCCAGTAAGAATTCCATTCCATTCTCTCAGTCTGTCCAGAAATGTTCACCTTCTTCCTCAACCGATGGTTCCTTGGTACCGTTGTTGACAGGGCCCAATCTTCCACCCTCATCCCTACTTTTCCCTCCCATAACAGCGAAAGAGTCCCCCTTGACCTCACCTACCATCCCATCAGCATCCACATCCAAAAGGATCATAACCATCATTTCCACCACCTCCAATGGGATATGTTATGAAGGTGTATATTGTATCTTTAAGAGAGAGGGGGGGGAAGCTGGCAAGGACTGACTGAAAGCACCGAGTGAGTTAAACAACTTAAAAATGTAACATTTGGTTGAAACAAATAGCTGGAGTTGTGTTGCCATGGAACAAAAACAAGTTCAAATTCGGCCAGTTTAAATTATGCCCCAGATACCAAAATCCAATTGAATTTGAATTTCACTGTTTGGGATGACATCAAACCAATGAAATGATCCGATATTTTGGGGTATAAAATGGGACATTTTGAGCAGTTAAGGGAAGAACTGTCAAGCACCAACAAGTACAGACTGCTAGCCGACTAACTCTCTGAAAGGTACCTGTCCATAAGAAGTTTGTGCAGCAGGACATCGAAGCTGACCTAGTGAAAAATCTACAAAGCTGACTGCTTTTGAAACGTGATTTTTTTTTTAGTAAATCTTTTTTAAAAATTGGGCCAATATTTTAGAGTGGAGGTAAAGGATAGGTTTAAGAAAGGAGCTGTAAATAGTGGTTCTAATGTTCTCCGTTGAACTTGAAAAATAAAATTATTTATTTTTACTTTAAATAGTGAAATCTGGGATAGTTCTTTTCCCCTCAAAATTTAACAGATTATGGCACGATGTGAGCTTCCCTTTGTGTCGGGTTTAAATTAGAAGGGGTTAGCCTGTGTTGTAACAGAAGACACAACTAGATACATATTCCCTTCCCTTGTGCGCCTTCCACAGGGATCATTCTCTCCGGGACATCCACTCCTCTTCCTCACACTCCCACAGCACCTTCCCATGCAATCACAGATGGTGTAACACTTCCTCTTCACAATCCAATGCCCCAGACGCACCATCCTGGTGAAGCAACCATTTACCTACACTTCACTCAATCTAGTCCCACTGTAATCACTGCTCAAAATGTAGTCTCTTTGCACTAGGGCGACGAAATACAGACTTGGACAACTGCTTTTTGCAGAATACCGATGTTCTGTCTGGAAAAATGAACTAGAGCTTCCTGTTGCCTGCCACTTCAATAGTCCACCCTGTTCCCTGGCCAACATCTCTGTCTCAGTGCTCCAGCAAAGTTCAGCACAAGCTGGAAGAACAACACCTCATTTTCTGCTTGGGAACCCTGAAGCTTTCTGGACTTAATATCAACTTGAAGAATTTTCTGGCCTGAGCACCTTCTCCCATGTCCTTTACCAACCCCCACACACTTGGCCTTCACATCACATGGGCAGCTTTCAGCACAGCTAACCCATTTTCTCTCACTGATGATCCCCCATTAGCAGCTGTTCTTTTTGCCTGTATTAAAACTATTAATAAAAAAATCCAGGAGACGACATCGCAGTGAATGGCATTTTACTTCTGTACCTGATACTTTTATATCAAGCATAGCACACGGAAATACGGAGACAGCAGATGGAATTCTGAATTTACAGACCATTCTTGCTGATAGATGATCAAAAGCGCAGACACTTAGAGCTCACACGCAGAGTGCATTTCCCCATATACCACTGATTAGAAGGACAGCACCCTCTCCACCATTCCCACCTGGTAAAACACTCAGACTCAAAGCTTTAACTCTGTTTCTCTCTCCACAGATGCTGTCAGAACTACTGAGTGTCTCCAGCATCCTCAGTATGTTGCCCTTATCACACTGTTGTCTCTTGCTGCACAGACTGGAGAATTTAACAAACAGCAACATCAGATTGCAAGGGGTCCCCAATTTATGAACTCTTGGGCTCACAAACGTGATTCCCATACAGGAGTGTAATTTTAAAGACACAGCATTGCGAATGGTTGCTTTATATTATACCCCAACTTGAACTGAACAGAATTAACTTTATTGTCACCTGTACTCACATAAGCACAGTGAGAAGTTTACAAGTCACCACTCATAGCACCACCAGGTACCTCGGTACAGATTCTTCAGTACAAGTTCTTAGGTTAAAAAAGGAAAAGCCCAGCATTTCAGATCGTAGTCATAAATTAGAAAGTAGAGAAATGGCCCTGACTCAGACCATACTGGGCTTCACCTCGAGCCCCGGAGGCCGCTCTGAAATCACCTCGAGACTGGAAGTCCATGCTGAGGTCACACTAGGCTGCGAGACCACCACGAGCCACTGGGAGACCACCATGCCAGGCTGGGAGACCAGCATCCAAACCAACGTGCGCACAGACTTCAGAACAGAATCCATTTGTAACCCAGGGTTTGAGTGTATAGTGCGAGTAATCAAAGGGACTTGGGTATGATTGGACAAGGATCACAGACAGTCAGCAAGAAATGAGGGAGGTCAGCGGCATCTTGGCTTTTATGTGGAGAGAATACTGTGGGCAGTTCTGGTTTCCACATTTACGAAAGAACACACTTGCACTGAATGTGGTAGAGTGGTCAGTTCACTAAATTGGTCCCTGGGCTGAGGAAATTGCCCGCGATGCTGGATCCACATTCTCTGGAGTTGAGCAGAATGAGAGCCACAGCTGACAACTGCAGAGGGTTGAGAGAAGGTAAACACACAGCGTGTTCTCCCTCATCAAGGCATTGGGAATGAAGAGGCACAGTCTTGGATTAAAGGTCTGATCATTTAGGACAGAGAGGAGAAATGATGACACTCAAAGACTGCGAACCTTTTATAATTCTCGATCCTAGTAGATTGTTGATGCTTCATTGTTGAATATGTTTAAAGTTTGGGATTGAAGAACTTTGGTCTCAATTTGGGAATTGAAGGGCGAGGGGAACAGGAGGGGAAGTGAAGTTGAAGCCCCAGTTCAGCCATATTGAACAATGGAACAGATTCAATTGGCCAAATGGTCTACTGGCACTCCGATTTCTTGTGTTTTGGGCAGGAACAGCCACAGACTGGAGTGAAATAATCTCAGCGTGGGTTCCAATGTTTTCAGAAAAGAGAAGGATGGGCATGGAAAATGTATATGAAGAAAGACAGGGACTGATGGGTTACTTAGAGAACAGGCTTAGGGTATGACAGAACAAGCACCTGCCCATGAACATTCTGTTGTAAAAATATATTAATTTCCGAACTGCCTTTGGGAGGGAGAGTGCACCACCAAATCAGTCCCGTGTTACATGCAGAGCTGTGTGTGCATGTGCGAGGTGAGAGAGTGAGAGACAGAGAAAAGAGAGAGAGGCAGGACTGTACTTTCTGACCCGCATGTCTGCATCAGGTACCCTATTGATGGTAAAAGGGTGACCCCTCCTGTAATTGACCCGTAGTCTGAAATAACCACAATGAAGAATTAAAGATCTGTTGATTTGGAAATACAGAAACAACCAGCATGAATTACAGAAGCAAAATGGCATCATAGTCATCTCAAGATTATGCCCTGGTGTCCTCTGAACCCTGAGGTGGCCCCACAGTTGACTCCATAAGTCAAAGGTCACGCTGCCCTCGTTTCTCAAGAAGGGGACCAGGTTGATGCCAAATTAAACACCGTAAATTCAGGTATCTTATATATTAAATTTGTTTAAATCACATAGAAACCATTTTAGGATATATCTATTTACAATCTAGGCCTACTTCAGCTCCTATATACAAATAAATCATTTACAAATCTTTTCTATAAGTTTAAGTTCACATTCAAGCTTTTTGACTGGTTCAGCGAAGACTATAATAAACTCTAATGATAAATAAGTTTAGATTGTAGCTACAATAAGACACAAGATTGCGCTAATCTAAAGTGCAATTACTACAGGCAACACTTGTAAACGTGTGTGCTTTAAAGAGGACTGTGTGGGAACGAATTGCCCATTCCTGCATCAAGGAGAGGCCTCATTTAAAGCTGGATCCTGGTGGATAACAGATAGACGTGACTGCTCACATGGAGATGGCTGAACTTAGCCAACTACACACTGGGGATGAACTGCCAGACGGTTGTAGCAAAGAGAAGGAACTGGATTCTTTTGAAATATTGTTCTGATTGAGCCAGTAACTAGTGGGAAAGCCCTGGCTAGGATTGTTGCCTTGGAGATCATTTTCAAGTCATTTTCCAGATCAAGTGAGGAGCTCCCGTGAGGATGTGAAGGGCGGGGAGGAGGATACAGGGACACTGCTGGAAGGGAGCATGGTGATTGGGATGTGACGTTCCTGCGGAAAGCAGTAAATGAGCTTCTGTTCCTTGCGTCACATCACGGTCGGTGTCTGTAGTGACTGCACAGAAATAACAAAACAACCCATCAGTGACCGCGCCTCTTCACCACAGAGAAGGAGGAAAGGAACAGCTGAAGGCATGGTCTGGTAAACAGTTTTGGAAACAAATTTCTCCTCACTGTAGGAAGCTCTATTATTGGGAATTCTCTACTCCAGAGAACTCCTACATTGGGGATACACAAGATGCAGGTTTGCTGGATATCCTGGCGCTTGGTGAACTGAAGGATGTGGGAATTGTGGGGGGCAGCCATGATTGTTCTGACCACCAGAGCCGGGTTGATGGCCAAATGGCTAACTCCACCTCCAGGCTTGTGTGCTATCGGCTGGACAGTTGGTCAGTTCACTGCTCTTACTAACGACATGCTATTAGTGAAGATGGAGGATTAGGCAGAACTATAGAGATTGGGATGGTGTTGATATTGGAGTGCATAGACCAGCAGAGTTCAATCGCAGAGCTTTGCTGGCAACTGGGGGTGAGGGGGGGAATCTTTCTTCTGGGGATAAGGGAACTCTAGGGAAGCAAAAAAAAATCAAATCAGCACACTCCTGGGCTGGTGTGCACGGGGGCACCAGACAGCTAACGAGGACCTGGCTCTTGCTCTGCAGAGTTACACATGACCCAGACATTTGTCAAGGGATGGTGGTATTTTTGAGCCAATGCCCATTGCACTGTCCACAGTTCAGGTGCTGGGTAACAACACTCCCTTAAACTTTTATTTTCATTCACCGGTAGGAGGAGGGGGGGGGCAGTGGTGGTGGTGAAGGAGGGCAGTGGAGGAGGTTTGCACTTCCTG
>NC_057748.1:21299113-21323662 GCF_004010195.1 Chiloscyllium plagiosum | reverse complement strand
GGGGGGGTTGTGGTGGGGGGTGACAGCTGCTCTGCTTCCTTGTCTTTTTACCTGTCAGTGCTCGGCCGCAGTGAACTGGATCTTGGAGACGATTTTCTGGATGGTGGTGACAGCGCCGTCCTCCAGGGCCACCGTCCTGCTGTGAGAAATCGCCCAGTTCAGGCCCAGGCCAGTCACCATGAGGTGCCCAGTGTGACTTTCACGGGACCAGCGTGCGGTGCCCATCGTCACGGTAATGCAGAAAGCGTCCTTTTGTTGCTCCAGTAACCCAGCTATAGAATGGAAAAGACAATCCCAGAAAGTTCTACATGACGTACATTGATACACTATAAAACAGCAGGGAAATTCAAACAAACTAAAGGGACTCTCAACGGGACGATTTGATTGGCAGTGTCTGGCAGCACTGTTGGATTTAGCTGCTCCTAAGTTTCATCACCCGCTGCATTGGCCTGGAACTAAATCCCATTTCTCTCCAGGCCCAATCTGAGACCTATCGCCTCAGGAAGCAATGACAGTTCCCTGGGGCGCAGTCGTGATTTCCTGGATTAGATGGTGGTGGGACTGTCATAATCACCCCGAATGACTCATCCCCCCCCACACCCATAAGCTGGGTCAGGTAGGTGGGCTTTGAGGGGGCGACAGTGGTGGTGTCCCCTTAAAGGAGGGGAGGTAGACAGCTAGGGAGGGAATTCCAAAGTTTCGGGCCTATTTAGCCAAGAGAATGGCCGATGAGAATGAGGGATTTGCAAGAAGCACAGAAATCTCAGAAGGTTGTAAGACCGAGGAGGTTACAGAGATAGGAAGGGGAGAGACCATGGAGTGATTTGAAAATGAGGATGGAGATTTCAAATCGAGACTCCCAGGGTGGAAAAGAGCACTCAGGACAAAAAAACGGGAGACAAACTGCTGTAGCTGGCAGGCCTATGTCGGGGGGCTTGCAGGGGGAACACTGGGATAGACTGGCTGGCATTTCATGGGGATCTGTACCCAATATTTGTACTGAACTGGTCATTAGGTTCCAAAGCACAGGGCTCAACTGTCCCTGGCCAGAGCCAGCAGTCTAGGTGGGATTAGGTGCTCCCTGTCACACCGCACAGACCTAACCTCCAAACACACCAGCTCAAACAATACAGCTTCTTGCAATAATTAACCTTCTTAAAAACACTGTTCTGAAGCTAGAGTACACGGGTATAAATTTCCACTGTAACGAGGTCACAGAGAAAGGCTGAGTCGACAAACTCCTTTTAAAAGGAGCTGGCTGAATAGTTACCTATTGTGGAAAAGGTTGTAAGGATGACAGGACAGTGAAATGAACACATTCTATGTGGGACACAATGTTCAGCTGTGATCAGGGCTCCCCCTGGGAATGTTAGGCAGAACATGCTTGGCTCCGCTGAAGGCAGCAGACTGTGATACGATATCTGAGACCCAAACAGTTTTCCTTCAACACCTCTTCCCTAGGGTAGGGGAGTCCAAAACTAGAGGGCTTAGATTTAAGGGGAGAGGAAAAAGATTTTTAAAAAAAGGGGAAACTTTTTCACACACAGAGGCTGGTGCATGGATGGAATGAGCTGCCAGAGGAAGTGGTGGAGGCTGGTGTAATTGCAACTTTTAAAAGGCATTTGCACGGGTACATGAAAATAGGAAAGGTTTGGAGGGATATGGGCCAAATGCTGGCAAATGGAACTATATTAGGTTAGGATATCTGGTTGGCATGGACGGGTCGAGCAAAGGGTCTGTTTCCGTACTGTATAACTATGAATCTATAACATATTATGTGAACCTGACTCAAACACTGCTCACCCAGTGATCCCCTACTCATTGATCTATACCATATTACCCATGGAAAGTCCTGATCTTGGAACTCGATCATAAACTTCTGTGCCTTCCCCCTTGGTAATGCTGCTTGAAACGGCCCTCTCTGCTCTTTGCTCATCAATGCTAACACTTCCTTATGTGGGGATGCTGGTGGTAGTCCCTGTGAATGAGGGTGACACCAGCTCATGGTGACAGCCTGCAGGCGGAGTCTCTGAACAAGAGGAAGCTGTTGGACTGCAGCGATTGTGGGCATCTACCTCCTCAGGTAGCAAACCCATCCCTTCCCGTTCTCTTTTAAAGACTGAGAATCAATCGGTTTGACTGTGTCACAACAATTCCTGCAGCAGGAAGTGAATGCGGGACTTCTGGGCCAGAGGTGGGCAACACCGCTCACAAGGCTTCCTTATGTGGCCTATCAATTTAGAGTCATAGAGATGTACAGCATGGAAACAGACCCTTCGGTCCAACCCGTCCATGCCGACCAGGTATCCCACCCCAATTTAGTTAATTTGCTTGATAAATAATGTGAGAAGTGGAAACTTTTAAAAATAACAATGAATAGGAGCTGTGGTCGTCTTATTTGCAGTCTCTTCTCTCCAGATCGAACACAAACCAGGGCATTGATGCACTGGGACAAGCCAACACAGCAAGGTCTCAATTTCCATTTTGAAATGTTCAGGAATTATTTTTGTTCAATTGTAATTGCGTTGATCTTTCATAATCCTCTTGTTTTTATTTCATTATGCACTCGAGGGATGAGAGCCCCACTGGCTAGGCCAGCATTTACCTGCCCACCCCTGGAGGCAGTGGTGGTGAACTGCCTTCTTAAACCACTGCCGCCCACATGGGAGAGGGACACCCACAATACCACAAAAGGAAGGAATTCCAGATTTCCTGACACTGGCAATATATTTCCAGTCAGGATGTAAGTGGCTTGGAGGGGAACTTGCCGGTGGATAATTAAGTGTGCTGCTTTGTCCTGGATGGTGTCAAGTTTCTTGAAAGTTGTTGAAGCTAAACCCATCCAATCAAGTGAGGAGTACTCCATCACACTCCTGGACTTGAGCCTTGCTGGTAGTGGACAGGGGAGTCAGGAGGCAAGTTATTCACTCAAATGTCACCCCAACACTCTCCCTAAGTTGACGGCTCACACGGGGCTCTCTCTTGATTACTCCGCCGCCATCCCTATCCACCGTGCGGCTGGACAGCTCGGAACGGAGGGTTGGCAGCCAGTGAGAAAAATGGCACTGAGCCCAATGTTTACCTCGGTTGCTGGCTGGAGAGGTGAAGGGTAGTGGTCCCTGGATTGGGACCAGCTGCAGGAGTCCTGGCTGAGAGATAACCTGGTCACATTTACTGAGCCACCTTGGCCAGGACTGGGACCCATTCCTGATGAAGGGCTCTTGCCCGAAACATTGATTCTCCTGCTCCTCGGATGCTGCCTGGCCTGCTGTGCTTTTCCAGCGCCACACTCTCGACTCTGACTCTCCAGCATCTGCAGTCCTCACTTTCTCCTGGGACTGGCTAACCCATTGCAAATGGAGGCGCAGTACAGTGTACTGCCACACTGACCATTTGCCTATCCAGTCAAAAAAGTGTAAGAATGCAGGGTAATTTCAACAATGTGAATTAAAAATATTGTAAAAAGTCATTGTTTCTTTTCTTTCAAGATGGTATTGGCACTCTAAAGCCAAGATGAAGGACATAATGTAAATGAGTGCCAACTTACAATCACCTTTGGTACAGCAGATGCTGAGAGTGGAATGGGAGATTAGCTGGGTATATCTGGGAGGGAATGAGGGGATTCACTGGCTGCAGGAACAATGCTGTGCCCCAAACCAAACTGCTCACCCCCAGCCTCACTGCCCACCCGCTCACCCCCAGCATGACTGACTGCCCACCCACTCCCTAGCCCAACTGCCCCTTCTTTCTGATGCCCTTTGAAACTTTGGTGTTGTGAATATACTTACTTGCTGATGCTGTCACAAGTGCTGTGCTGTTGGCCAGCTGCAGCAGGACACTGGGATACAACGGGTGCAGGAGGTACAAATGATACTGGTTCGGAGAGTAAATGTCTGTCATCTGACCCTGCGATGACATAGAACAGACAGCATTCATCAACATAATCCTCGAAGTCCCAGTCACACTTGATTGTTTTGTAAAAGGCTTTTACACAATAAATGCATTGTGAAGAAATAGAGGGAGGCAATGGGTTCCAGAACAGCAACATATCACTGACCTCAAGCTGCTAATCTCCTGCCAATCTGCACAATGAGGTTTCTGCTGGGAGGAACAGCCCAGTCCAGATAATGGAGACTGGGCCCCAGCCTGATGGAGAGCAGGACTCCTGACTCACAGCGGGGAGCTGCATCTAGGGGATGTGAAGGTTAATTGTATTTCACATGAGGCAAGTTCAAATCGTGGAGATGAGATTCTGCGTTCTCACTCACCATACCCTTCATGGCTCTACTATTTTGTTGATTAGAGAGGATTCAGAGCAGATTCAGTAGTTGAAAACTGGGCATCCATGAGGATCACTAGCAACATAACTGTACTCATCCAAAATCTGTCACCACATGACCCAGTATTTCTCTCACCCTGTTATCATTAAGCCAGGGAACAAACTGGTTCAATGAGTGTAGTACAGCAGAGAGTCACACAGCACGGACACTGGCCCATTGGTCCAACTCGATTATAATCCCAATCTAAACTCGCCCCACCTGCCTGCACTTGGCCCATATCCCTTCAAACAATTATGTATTTATCTAAATTTCTTTTAAACATTGTAACTTCATCTGCAACCACCACATTTTTTAAAGATGAGATTAGATTCCCTACAGTGTGGAAGCAGGCCCTTCGGCCCAACCGGTCCACACCGACCCTCTGAAGAGTTACCTACCCATTCCCCCTAACACTACGGGCAATTTAGCATGGCCAATTCACCTGACCTGCACATCTTTGGACTGTGGGAGGAAACCAGAGCACCCATAGGAAACCCACGCAGACAGGGGGAGAATGTCTGTGTGGAGTTTGCACAGTCACCCGAGGCTGGAATTGAACCTGGGACCCTGGTGCTGTGAGGCAGCAGTGCTAACCACTGAGCCACCGTGCTGCCCCATTTCCCCTGGAAGTTCATTCCACATACAAACCATTCTCTGTAAAAAAAAATTGTCCCTCTTGTCTTTAAATCTTTTGCCCCTCATTTTAAAAATACGCCCCTTAGTTTTGAAATCTCCCACCCTAGGGAAAAGACACCTGCCATTTATTTTATCCATACCCCTCATGCTTTTATAAACTTGTGTCAGGTCAACCCTCAAGCTCCAGGGAAAAAAGTCCCAGCCTGTCCAATCTCTCCTTATAACTCAACCTTCCATTCCTGGCAACATCCTGGTAAATCTTTTGGGTGGCACGGTGGCACAGTGGTTAGCACTGCTGCCTCACAGCGCCAGAGACCCGGGTTCAATGCCCGCCTCAGGCGACTGACTGTGTGGAGTTTGCATATTCTCCCCGTGTCTGCGTGGGTTTCCTCCGGGTGCTCCGGTTTCCTCCCACAGTCCAAAAAATGTGCAGATTAGGTGAATTGGCCATGCTAAATTGCCTGTAGTGTTAGGTGAAGGGGTAAATGTAGGGGAATGAGTATGGGTGGATGCGCTTCGGCGGGTCGGTGTGGACTTGTTGGGCCGAAAGGCCTGTTTCCACACTGTAAGTAAGTAATCTAATCTAATCTAATCTGTAAGTAATCTAAAACCCTCTCCAGCTTAATAATATCCTGCCTATAACAGGGTGACCAGAACTGCATCGTATTCCAGAAGGAGCCTCACAACGTCCTGTATAACCTCAACATAACTTCCCGGCTCCTATACTGAAAGCATGTTAGCAGTATCACGTGCTTGAAAAGGAGATGCCAATCCTGTGGGGTTATAAAAACAGGACTAAGGACATGCTGAAGAGCAGAAGCAGCAGGTCATTATACAAAGCACCGCCACCACCAACAATCAGACCAGAGTCCAGCTGCTCTGCCTCAGCCAGTTGTGACTGATGGTTGACAATTAAGTAACTAACCACAGGAGGGGGCTCTCCAAATAACGCCAGCCTCAGTGTAAAAGACCATGCGATGTGTCGGAAGTGTGGATTGGATGGGCGGTAGAAGAGAAAGCGGAGTTAGCAGCTTCACAAACAATGTGACAGCATGGGTCAAGAGCTTCAGAAAGAGAAGATTTGACCGCCATGAGGAAGGCAGTGAGAACGGGAGACGAGACCCGTGGCCAAAAGCTCCTTTAATCTGTTTCCACCCGTCAGATACGAAGTGCAACATCACAGGAAAACGGACAGCTAAGAAATTCACTTTTAAAAATTAACATCCAAATTCAAATTTTAGAAATCTTGAATTAGGCATCTCATGTTACCAAGAAAGCATTGCTGATTGTTGGAAAAACTCAGCTGGTTCATTAAAGGTCCTTTAGGGAAGGAAATCCCCCATCCTTACCCGGTCTGGCCTCCATGTGACTCCAGACCCACAGCAAAGTGGTTGACCTTTAACTATTGGGGATGGGTAATGAATGCTGGCTTGACCAGCAACTCCCACACCTCATGTATTTGAAAACAATAATAGCCTATTCCTGTATCTTATCATCTTAGTGCAGCTTTGGTACAAACACAGGCAGAAGAGCTGAATTACAAAAGGTGTGGTGACTTCAATGTAGTATTTGACTAAGTGTGGCACCAAGGAGTCCCAGCGAAATGGAGGTCAATGGGAGTTAGAGGAAAGCCTTCCACTGCTGAAGACCATGCTCGTTCCTCAGGCAGGTGTCCTAGCCCAACCCAACTTTAGCTGCTTCCTCAACCTACGGTTATATGTGGGGGCTGTTCAGTTGCAATTCCATTTGCAACTCCTCAAATAATGATACATTCTGGGCCTTTATGTAGTGGGACCTCGACAGCAGTCAGGTTGGAGTTGATATACAGCAAGTAACATTCATACTACATAAGGGCCTTGCTATTGACCTTTTCTAGTGAGAGGTTACAGCTCCTCCTCGCTAATACTTAACACCATTACAATCGCTGAATCCCACAGGAACAAATGTTTGGGATGGCACAGGCCTCCCAGAGCCAGGGACCTGGGTTTGATTCCAGCCTCGGGTGACTCGCTGTGTGGAGTTTGCACATTCTCCCAGTGTCTGCATGGGTTTCCTCCCACAGTCCAAAGTTGTGTAGGTTAGGTGAATTGGCCGTGCTAAATTGCCCATAGCGTTCAGGGATGTGTAGGTCAGGGGAACTGTGGAGTAACAGGATGGGTGGGTTGGGTTACCCTTCAGAGGGTCGGTGTGGACTTGTTGGGCCAAAGGGCCTGTTTCTACACTGTCGGGATTCTATGATTATGATTGTTTGGGTGCAAGCATTGACGAGTAACTTAACCGGATCAGATATATACAGTGGCCACAACAGCGAGTCAGAGGCTGGACATTCTCCGGTGAGTGAATCTCTTAACTCCCCAAAGTCTGCCCACCATTTACAAAACACAAGCCAAGAGTGTGATGGAATACTGTCCACAAAGCCTGACTGGATGCAGCTCTAACAGCACTCAAGATGCTCATAGCCGTAACCAGAGCCAAAGCCTCTCGCTTTATGGACATTCTATTGACTCCCTCCATCACTGGCACACTGTGCTTTCAGTTTGCACTATCTACAAGATGCATTTACACCAACGCTCCTGAAATAGCAACCCCCCCCCCTCCTCCCCAGGACAAGAACAGCAGGTATGTGAGAACCACTTATAAATCACCCTCAGAGTCACACAATCTGGAAGAGTAACACTCTTCCTTCGCTATCACTGGACCAAATTGCGGCACTGTTGGATGTACCTACATCACACGGGCTGCAGCAACTCAAGGCAGCTTTCTGCCTTCTCAAGGAGAATCAGGAATTGGTAATAAATGCCAGTGATACCCGTGTCTTGGGAATGAATACAATTGTAAAGTTCCAAGGGGTGCAGCTTACAATCACAGGGCTGACTAAACTCACCAAGTGGGCCACTCCACACGCCTCAGTCCAGAACAGAAATGCAGATCTCCCATTGGACATTGGTACAGAGGCTGCTTCCTGGACACGACAGTCCACGTTTGCTTTCCAAAGTTCCTCACCCGAACTCCCATCGATAATTAAACTCTAGGATCAGTATAAAGAAGTTCAGAATTTATTGGCCAAGCAGTAACACATAGCTCAAATTTTGGCATCACTACAGAAATAGCAGCAAACTGGAGACACAGTAAACCTAGGTCCATAGCAAATTACTTCTGGAAGCGTTGTCCCACCTATGCACTCTCTCACTATTCCGGTCACATTTACACATTGATACATACAGCAATCAGTGGGACAATTTGGGGAAAAATCAATACAAAGCAATGAGCAGGAACCATATTAAAGAAAGTCTAAATAAGCATGAGGGAGAAAGGAATAGGATATAGTGATGAGGTTTGATCAGTGGTTCTGAAATATGTTTGTTGAAGAATACCTTTAAAATGGATTAGTAACCACAGGCAACATCTAGGTTCTGATGACACAAGTCCTTAGAGATGTTGATGATGACCATTCCATTTCATGAGGTATTTGATGGGTCTCTGGTTGATACATGGGTGAGTATTTGATGGGTATTTGATGGGTCTCTGGTTGATACATGGGTGACTGAGTTCTGTGCCTGGAGGGAACAGGACCAGATACTGGAGACTAATGAATTATGCAGCTAGCAGAAAGTGAGGACTGCAGATGCTGGAGATCAGAGCTGAAAAATGTGTTGCTGGAAAAGCGCAGCAGGTCAGGCAGCATCAAAGGAGCAGGAGAATCGACGTTTCGGGCATAAGCCCTTTTTCAGGGGAGTTTCCGGTTCAGGGTTTCCTCTGTGTTTCCTCTCAGCCTCTGATGTACACTTGCTTTGGAAGGAGGCTACAATGAATGCTCTTTGCAGCGATCCTGGGTGGGTTTTTCCCTGGTCTCGTGGTCGATTTCAAAACTCTTCAGCAAAGTGTTTCGAATGTGTCTGCAGCATTTCCATGACACTGCATCCCAGGCACAAACCATCAGGCTCAGATTCAGGGGGCGATCATTTAAAACAGAGATGAGGAGAGGTTTTGTACCACAAAGGGTTGCAAACCTTTGGAATTCTCTACCCTAGGGGGTCATAGATATTCCATTATTGAAAATAGTTAAGGCTGTAAGAGAAGATTTCCAGGGAATTGAGGGATTGGGGAGCAGGTGGCCAAGCCAAGTTGAAGCTGAAGACCAGCCATGATCTCACTGAATGGCGGAGTAGGCGTGACAGGTTTCATCATCACCTTGTCTCATTTCAGATGTCTCTGCACAAGATTCACTTTGGTCATCGAGAGTTGGGCCCCCTAGCTACATGACCAGCTCAACTCAGTTGCGATCGGAAAGCAAGGGTGGGCTGTCGTTTCCAGGCGTCAGTGGTGCGGCTGTTTGGCACGCCAACTTGGTGAGCACCTCAGTGCCTGGTATTTTGTCTTGCCATCTGATATTCAGAAGCTTCCAAAGGCAGATCAAGTAAAAGGTGTTGAACTTGCTGAGATGACATTGGGACACTGTTCAAGTGTCACATGTGCAGGGCAGTGAGAGTAGGACTATACTCTATTGATGCTCAGTTTGGTAAACAGACCTACTCTGTTTCATCCCCACACTGCTGAAGACTACAACTGCTGTATCAATCCTTGCACCAGTCTCCTCTTCTACACAGACATCTCAAGAGACAGTGTTGTGGAGGTAAATCCTGCTGTGGACAGGTTCTGAAATCTTGGGCTCAAGATGGGCCCTTCCAGGAGTAGGCTGGACCATTACCTCAGCTTTGCTAAGGCTGACGTTATCACACGCAATGGAGAATATGTCCATGCCTCATTGCCTGTCCAGTTCTGAATCGTCGGCTTGTGCACAGTCATTGGGAAACAAGAAATCATGGTGCCCTTGGAGACCTTGGTTTCTGTCCAGAGTCTTCTCAGATGGAATATTGTATGGCCAGTAGCTACTCAATGTCAGGGTTATCCTGATGGAAGGCATCAGAGAGCAGGGAGGAGAAAACCATGCTGAAGACAGCACATTGACCAGTTTAACTCCATTAGTGACTCGGAATGGGTTGTGCCCATGTATGACAGTGTGGAACTCTCCAACCATTGTGAAGAATCTTTTGGGGTCATCAAATTTCTCCCTAACCTCCAAACACCCTCATGGCTTTGACTGTCTCAAAGGGTTTGCTCGTTGATGTAGTGCAGAGGGTCTATCCTCTGAGGTGCATGGTTTTCCTGGAGCTGTATAACTGTAAGCCCCACATCAGTGGTTCTTCAACCTCTGAAACTGCAGCGCCTCTCTGGCAGCGGGTGCTGGTTGAGAATTGCATTAAGCAGCTCAGGAGGACTCTGGTGAAGATTTTGAGATGGAGAGGAGGAGGGTGACTATGACTGTTGCAAGATTAGCAAGTTCCTTCCCACTTATACAGTTGGACAATGGAGGCACCTTATCATTCTTCCAGGATGGTCCCTTGCTTACACATAGATTCAAATACTTCAATGAACTTCTCGACAGGTCTTCGACTTCCAGCCTTGTATACTCAGCCAGAATAAATACTGCTCCTGGAGCTGTGTCTTTGGTGAGGGCTTTGGTAGCATTTGTTGTTCTGTACAAATGTTTCACCGTAGCAAGAGTCTATCTGCTTGTCTATGCTTTCGATCAACCTGGGTCTAAAAGGCAGGTAAACTGGGGACTTACACACCTTGAAACACAAATTTAATCGAACACAGAAAGCTCTTCATGGAAATATTTGATGGCAACTTTTGGTAGTTTGTTGATTGCTTCTTCACTGATGGATGAAGGCATTTAATATTAGTTTAAAGCACTTTAGCCATCTTTGTAGAATTTGTTTTTTTTTTCTGGGAGGAATATTGGCCAGTCAGCACTGGCGATGAACCAGTACATGGGGCCTGTGAACTAATGCCAGAGCTAAATTCTCACCCGATAATAACATCCATAATATGGAAGTGTTCTGTGTAAACAGAGCCTTAATGTTTTTGGGAAAGACGGAAATCCCCACAGAACTTGAGAGGAGCAGGGAGAGAACAGGTGCACAGGGTTAGGGATGGAAGGTAACATCTCCTATAGCTGTCACTGCACACTGCCCTCCTCTTGACTTCAGCACACTTGGCAGTGCCCATCTCACGACTGCCATGCTGACACTGCACCCTGAAGGGTGCCTGCGGTCAACAGACCCTAATTTGAAAAACACTGGGTTAGAAGAGGAGGGCTGGGAAGAAGTATTAGCACTGGCATTGGCCTGTTCATGTTCACCATTTTGCATCTTACTCCCTACCTCTCTTGTAATTTAAGGAGCTGGTTGTTCTACATTTCTCCCTCATGGGAAAACATCCTCACGGCACCAAACAGAGGCAGCCCCATTGTCATTGTTCTGATGAACAGTCATCAACCTGAAAGTCAAATGTCGCTCTCTGTAGATACTGCCTGATGTGTTCTGTACTTCCAGTGTTATGTGCTTTTTATTTCAGATTTCCAGCAGTATTTCGTCCCTGGTTTCCTACTTCTGTTTAACTTTTCTGGATTAGATCTGTTCTCACCACACTGGGGAGAAGGCCAGATTCAATTAATTGCATTGACTCTGGATTGCTCCATCTCCTTTCCCCATAGCTAATCCAAACCCTATGATACTATGATCACTGTCTGCTAAACGTCACCCTAGTGATATTGATAAACTTCACTCACTTCATTTCCCCCATCAGAACGATATGCACAAAGGCGTACTGCATGCTGAGTCAGAAATATACAGGTATAGAAAACTGTCCTGCAGGCATCTCAAATCTTTCCCTCTCTGCCGTTTACACTATTACTCTTCTAGTTTAAATTAGGATACTGGAAGTTCTCCATTATATTGTTATTCTATAATCCTTGCACCTTTGTAATTTCCTTGTAAGTTTAGTTGTCTACATTTCTACCATGGGTGGCCTGAAGAATACACACAGTAGTGGATGAAAACCCTTATTTCTAATCCAATAGAATCTGCCCTTGTCCACTCCTCGCTCCCCCTCTAAGATGTCCTCTCCCTCCAGCCCTGGAATATTATCTTCCATCAATCTGTCCTCCTTTCTTTCAATCCCCAGGTTCTCTGAACACCTTATATCCAGGCGTGTTCAGTGCACAGTCCTGCTCTTTTTTGAGGGGAGTCTATTATTCATTACAAAGATCAGGAGTGGATGTCTGCTTTACCATTCAATGAGAGCGTTCTCAGCTCGACTTTCCTGCCTTTCCCCCATAACCCTGATCCCCTGCTGACTAAACGCCTGTCTATCTCAGCTTTGAATATACTTAACAAGCCCTCTGTGGTAAAGAACTCCATCAATTCAGTACCCTCTGAGACAAGGCATTCCTCCTCAGCTCCGTCCTTACTCTGCAATCCCTTATTCTGAGATTATGCCCTCTGGTCCCAGACTCTTTCCACAGGGGAAACAGCCTCTCATTACCCACCCTGTCCAGTCCTCTAAGAATCTGATAGGATATAATGTATAGAATATATAGAATCCCCAGAGTGTGGAAACAGGCCCTTCGGCCCAACAAGTCCACACCGACCCTCCAAACCCACCCAGCCACATTCCCCTACCCTATATTTATCCCTGACTAATGCACCTAACCTACACATTCCTAAACACGATTGGCAATTTAGCATGGCCAATTCACCTGACCTGCACACCTTTGGACTGTGGGAGGAAACCGGAGCACCCAGAGGAAACCCACGGAGACACGGGGAGAATGTGCAAACTCCACACAGACAGTCGCCCGAGGCTGGAATCGCTCCATACTGGAGATCAACCATGATATCAGGATCCCAAATATTTTTATGCATTATCACATATGTTCAATCACTATATACCGGATTTAGACCACCTCCTGCAATCCTGAGCTGACCAAATACTTTTCCATTTCACAGTCCTGTGATAGCTTTTCCTTCAAACTGTTGTGCACCTCAGCTTTCCTCTCTACTATTACCCAGCCCCTACATCCCTGCGAAGTTAATTTAAAACCTCTCCAGTAGCACAAGCAATTTGCCTTACAGTGACTGGAGGAAGGGGGGCACTAAGGAGCACTTCGTCACTTGTTGAGGAATGGTACATGGTACTGAGACACTACCAGAATGAGATGGAACCCTTCAAAGCAAAGGTGCAACCCCCACCTCTCTCACATTGCTCCTGTTCATGATCTGGATCAGGAAATCCAGGGTGTCGTCTTCGTTGAAGAAGCCAGTGACAGGAGAACTGGAAGGAAAATCATTGTAATTAGTGTTACGCAGAGGGAATAAAGTGTGCACTCTCCTGCAGGGGACGGGAATCCTCAGTGTCCACCTCCATCCCAAATGGCATCAAGCCTTCCCCACCAACCACAGAGGAGATGGTAACAGAGACACATCCAGGGACAGCACACCAACAATCACACAGCATGGAGTGACATGTGGACTGTAACGCAGTGTGATTATTCAAGGTCTGTACAAGAATAAAGTGCCAATATTGTAATAACAATGTCAAGACCATGTCTTTAATTTTCCATCTTTTTTCAATTGTGGACTAAAAGGAACCGAGTATTGCTGAAGGATTACTGCAGGTTTTGAAAACCTGACACGCACTGTTCAGACAGATGTTGGTTCGAACAGACTGGGCTAGTACTGACTGGGATTTAGAAGAACAAGGGGGGGGGGGCCTCAAAAACATACAAAACCCTGGTGTGGCAGAATAGCTAACTGTGGGACTGAACTAAGTGTCACAGTCTAAGAATAAGGGGCAAGTCATTCAGGACTGACAGGAGGAAGAATTTCTTTTGAGTGCATTGTGAACCTGTGGAATTCTTTCCCACAGGAAGCTGTTGGGAGCAGTTTGTTAGATATATTCAAGAGGGAGCTGGACATGGCCCTCACAGCGAGGGGGACCAAAGAGTATGGGGAGAGGGCGGGATTGGGATACTTAAATTGCATGATCAGCCATGATTGTATTGAATGGTTGTATGGGCTCAAAGGGTTGTTTGGCCTACTCCTGCACCTATTTTCTACGTTTCTCCAAATCTAGGGGTGAAGAGTAGCCAGAGCCAAGGGTATGTACAAATGGAAAGCTGGCAACAAGCAGCTGATTGGTTTGTGGACTGGTGACCAATTAGAGAATGATGAAAGTCTTCTGCCTGCTAAAACCTACGGGACTGGTCCTCAGGTAGCTGAACAGTTTGGGACTGTGAACAAGATAGACAGAGGTCATCCAGTCTCCACCAGCTCTGAATTTGAAGGGAACTTCTGAATAAAATTACAATGTTTAGAAGACATTTGGATGGATACATGAATAGGAAAGGTGTGGAGGGATATGGGCCGGGAGCAGGCAATGGGACTAGTTTAATTTGGGATTCTGTTCGGCATGGACTAGTTGGATCTGTTACCGTGCTGTATGGCTATGACACTCCTCTGTTCTTTGCAACAAAACCTACTTTCAGCAATGGAGACAGACAGTTTATTCTTCCTTATAGCCGTTGCTAATTAACTAACTTCTAATGAATAAGTCAGAGAAATGTGAATCAGACACCGTACGCCTCCCTTAAACAAGTGGAAGTGTCCAGAGGAGGAGGACTCAGAAAGTGTTGCGATCAGGACAAGAATGATCTCAGCAGATTCTGTGAACTGGGACAGCCTGGACTGCCTTCCCAGTTCTTCCCTCTGCCTCGTTTCTTTTCTGTCCATGACACTGTAAGGGGCAGTTTATAAGGAGATTACAGGTTTAATTAGCAGTGCTTTATGCTAACAATTCTTATTTGCTTACTTGCAGCCAGAGTCTATTTTGCTTATCTAGGTTTTCCATCAACCAGGGACTAAAAGGCAGGTACGCTGAGAAACTGTCTCATACTGTAAAAGAATCTTTAACAATCCAGGAATAGTGGGATTTGATTTTCGGTACACTATCACAGGGAGGTGTGACTGTAGCAAGAGGGGGAAAAATCCCTGCCTTTAGTTTTACTGAGCAGATTCCTGCACAGAATGACATTCCCCAGACATCACTCTGATGAAATTCTGCCACACCACAGGCTCACCTTTCGATGCTGCTTCCGTTTGCTGACCACACCTGCAGGAGGCGCTGCCGATTCAGAATGTGCAGTCTGCTCTTTGTGGTGATCAATATGTCACTGTCACTCCCTCCATGTCTGCTAAGAGTCTGTACGTCCCTCACAGAATCATTACTGCGAGGACAAAATGAACCCGATCACATTAAAGTTAGTTGACTTTCAAAACAAAATCTAATGTCAAATGCGGACCCCCAAGACCCCACCACAGTCCCTGTATAGAACCCTGTCAAATCCCCTGCACAGACCTCCCTCACCCAGACCCTGTACAGACCCACCCCGTGAGGGTCTGGATGCTGGGAGACACAGGACAGGGGAGGCTGGTGCTGGGAGCAAAGGTCAAGCACAGTCAGAGTCAGTATCCGATCGTGGCAACAAAGCTAGGTGCAAGCAAAAAGCAGCAACATTTTGAGAGTTGCTGGCTACAATTCCCATTTCACACTGAAAATTGAAGCATTGAGATTTTCATGTCTAAAAGAAATAGTTAAATTCAGTAAAGCCTATCCATTTCGTTAAGCAATTGACTGCCACAGTATTAAAGGTTTAGATGGAGAGGAATTCATTAAGTGTGTACAAGACAATTTTATGATTCAGTATGTGGATGTATATACCAGAGAAGGTACAAAACTTGACCGGCTCTTGGGAAATAAGGCAGGGCAGGTGACTGAGGTGTCAGTGGAGGAGCACTTTGGGGCCAGCGACCATAATTCTATTAGTTTTAAAATAGTGATGGAAAAGGAAAGACCAGATCTAAAAGTTGAAGTTCTAAATTGGAGAAAGGCCAATTTTGATGGTATTAGGCAAGAACTTTTGAAAGCTGATTGGGGGCAGATGTTCGCAGGTAAAGGAACGGCTGGAAAATGGGAAGCCTTCAGGAATGAGATAACAAGAATCCAGAGAAAGTATATTCCTGTCAGGGTGAAAGAGAAGGCTGGTAAGTGTAGGGAATGCTGGATGAAGAAAGAAATTGAGGGTTTGCTTAAGAAAAAGAAGGAAGCATATGTCAGGTATAGACGGGATAGATCGAGTGAATCCTATAAAGGAAGTAGGAGTATACTTAAGAGGGAAATCAGGAGGGCAAAAAGTGTACGTGAGATAGCTTTGGCAAATAGAATTAAGGAGAATCCAAAGGGTTTTTACAAATACATTAAGGACAAAAGGGTCATTCGGGGGAGAATAGGGCTCCTCAAAGATCAGCAAGGCGGCCTTTGTGTGGAGCCACAGAAAATGGGGGAGATACTAAATAAGTATTTTGCATCAGTATTTACTGTGGAAAAGGATATGGAAGATATAGACTGTAGGGAAATAGATGGTGACACCTTGCAAAATGTCCAGATTACAGAGGAGGAAGTGCTGGATGTCTTGAAATGGGTAAAGGTGGATAAATCCTCAGGACCTGATCAGGTGTACCCTAGAATTCTGTGGGAAGCTACAGAAGTGATTGCTGGGCCTCTTGCTGAGATATTTGTATCATTGATAGTCACAGGTGAGGTGCCAGAAGACTGGAGGTTGGCAAACGTGGTGCCATGTTTAAGAAGGGTGGTAAGGACAAGCCAGGGAACTACAGACCAGTGAGCCTGACCTCGGTGGTGGGCAAGTTGTTGGAGGGAATCCTGAGGGACAGGATGTACATGTATTTGGAAAGGCAAGGACTGATTCGGGGTAGTCAACATGGTTTCGTGCGTGGGAAATCATGTCTCACAAACTTGGTTGAGTTTTTTGAAGAAGTAACAAAGAAGAGTGATGAAGGCAGATTGGTAGATGTGATCTATACGGACTTCAGTAAGGCGTTCGACAAGGTTCCCCATGGGAGACTGATCAGCAAGGTTAGATCTCTTGGAATACAGGGAGAACTAGCCATTTGGATACAGAACTGGCTCAAAGGTAGAAGACAGAGGGTGGTGGTGGAGGGTTGTTTTTCAGACTGGAGGCCTGTGACCAGTGGAGTGCCACAAGGATCGGTGCTGGGTCCTCTACTTTTTGTCATTTATGTAAATGATTTGGATGCGAGCATAAGAGGTACAGTTAGTAAGTTGGCAGATGACACCAATTTGGAGGTGTAGTGGACAGCAAAGAGGGTTACCTCAGATTACAACAGGATCTTGATCAGATGGGCCAATGGGCTGAGAAGTGGCAGATGGAGTTTAATTCAGGTAAATGCGAGGTGCTGCATTTTGGGAAAGCAAATCAAGGCAGGACTTATACACTTAATGGTAAGGTCCTAGGGAGTGTTGCTGAACAAAGAGACCTTGGAGTGCAGGTTCATAGCTCCTTGAAAGTGGAGTCACAGGTAGATAGGATAGTGAAGAATGCGTTTGGTATGTTTTCCTTTATTGGTCAGAGTATTGAGTACAGGAGTTGGGAGGTCATGTTGCAGCTTTACAGGACATTGGTTAGACCACTATTGGAATACTGCGTGTAATTCTAGTCTCCTTCCTATCGGAAAGATGTTGTGAAACTTGAAAGGGTTCAGAAAAGATTTACAAGGATGTTGCCAGGGTTGGAGGGTTTGAGCTATAGGGAGAGGCTGAACAGGCTGGGGCTGTTTTCCCTGGAGCATCGGAGGCTGAGAGGTAACCTTAGAAGTTTACAAAATTATGAGGGGCATGGATAGGGTAAATAGGCAAAGTCTTTTCCCTGGGTTAGGGGAGTCCAGAACGAGAGGGCATAGGTTTAGGGTGAGAGGGGAAAGATATAAAAGAGACCTAAGGGGCAACTTTTTCACGCAGAGGGTGTTACGTGTATGGAATGAGCTGCCAGAGGAAGTGGTGGAGGCTGATACAATTGCAACATTTAAGAGGCATTTGGATGGGTATATGAATAGGAAGTGTTTGGAGGGATATGGGCTGGTGCTGGCAGGTGGGACTAGATAGGGTTGGGATATCTGGTCGGTATGGACGGGTTGGACCGAAGGGTCTGTTTCCATGCTGTACATCTCTATAACTCTATAACTGTTGTCCCTCTCAAAACCGTGCAGGGAGTGAGCAGCAGGGGGCAGTGCTCTCCAGTTGATCCCGGCTGCATTTGGAGCATCTCCGTGACCCCTCTTACTGCACATGATCAGAAACACAGCCTTGGGGTATCAATGTATTTGAGAGACAAAGTGAACCTCAATCAGTCTGCGCCCCACTCCATCTCAGAGTACACCCCAGACTCCCTCAGTGCATATCCTGGGCTCCCCTCGGAGCAGCCTGGACCCCCCTCGGAGCAGCCTGGGCCCAGAGTGCAGGGGTTCTGTGGGCAATAACATTATGCCAGAATCTCAGGGTGGGCTCAATCAGTGAGTGAGCTGGGTTAGGTTTCAGTATTGAAGATATCTCATCCTCGGTGGGGACTGATACAGAACAATGCCAGGAAAACTCTCCCTGTCCCTGGAGTAAATGGGCAGACGTGGAATTCTCGAGCACCAAAGCTGCAAGTGGAATTGATTTCTTATGAAACCATCAAACAGTCTCACTCAGTCTCTGTATGTGTGCACTGGGTTCTTTGTGAGGTGATATTCTTTAACTCTGTCCAGATATTCCCTGCAGACACAGAGCTAACATTTCTGTGTGAATAGCAGTGCAGCAGGGGAAGGAGTGTGTGCCAGAGAAGCTGAAAGGGGATCGGTGATGGGCTCAGGCTGATATTGAACCTGTGTATGGACACACAATCCACCTGCTGCCTTGTCTCTCACAGTTCTGTATTACATGTGATTTGAAAGAGTCAGGGCGATGGAAAGATACAGCTCATGCCTTTCAATTGACTTCTCTTCCTAGTTTTCCTCCTCTTCACAGGTTTTTATTACATCACATCAGCACGGAGTGTTGATGGAAAAGTCACAAAGATTAGCCATGCCCTGGCTTTTAAAACGTGAGAGAGAGCGAGCGAGAGAGAGCGCGAGAGAGAAGAGTGTGTGAGAGAGAGAGAGAGAGAGAGAGAGAAGAGAGAGAGAGAGAGAGAGAGAGAGAGAAAAGAGAGTGAGAGAGAGAGAGAAGAGAGAGAGAGAGAAAAGAGAGGAGAGAGAGAGAGAGAGGGAGATTGTACTAAAGGCTCACTCTGCTTTGTCCTAGTTATGTGGCCTTCCTGTTTGACGGTTGTTTGAACACTCAGTGGCTTTCGATCACCGTGCTGATCATGGGCCATTGTTTATGTCATAGATTCCTTGGCCTATGGGCAGCACTTGTGGCTTGCATGCTATTTGCTGCCCGACACCAGAAAGTCAAAATGGCGGAAACGCCGCGCCACAATTATCCACCTGCATCTGACGGCACTCAACCCAGCTGAAGGCATTTGTCAAGTGGACTGCAACACAGTCCACGTGTGGGAGGCTCTGTACACGGGAGTTCAGGAGGCGAAGGGACTGACAGGGAACATGAGGTGGAGGGTACAGACAGTGCACCGGTGCAGATCATTTGTGAGAGGGCGAGCACGTCCTGTGCATTGATCTCATGCAGTCCGTAAACTTTACATGAACAATCTATTTGCAGTGTATCAACTACAAAGACAAACTCCCCCTTCATGTTCACCCCATCCAGCTCAGAAGCACTTAGCCCATGAATAAATGGTTCTGAGCACATCACTGTGTTAGCTTGTTCACCTAAAGTGACCCTGCGTCCTTGGCTCTCAAGGTCATCTTTAAAAGGCTGTTGTTGATAGCACAATGCAGTCATGTGAGAAAGCACTGCTATAGCAGCTTGTTCAAATACGTGACTGATTGCAGAAACAGGTCAGTTTATTGCTATTTTGGACTGCAGGACGATGAGCCTCTTTTGGCATCATTCTTACTACGTGACTAAATGCAGTCTCCTGGAAGGGAATCGGTGTCACATGCAAACCTTCAGAGAGGCAGCACAAAGGAAGATAGTAACGTCATGCCCTGCACAATTTAACCATCAAACAGAGCTCTCTGCCTTAAGTTCACCAATCAACAAGTCACTGTTAGAAAGGATATTATTCCACGCTAACAATTAATATACACAGAGCCGCAACTAACATATCAAATTAAAGCTCTTTTGTGCCAACTTATGAATGGTGGCGGACAATTAAACAATTCGATGGAGAAAGAAGCTCCAATAACAGCCCTCACCCTTAAAATGGGTCCCCCGTGGTACAAATACCAGTCTTCAGCCAATTCAATCCACTGCATGTGATAGTAAGAAACAGTGAAAGGTGAAGGTAGTGGATGCTGCAAACGCTATGAGCCCTGACAACATTCCAGCAGTAGCACTGAACAAACTGGGTCTCTAACTGCGCTATTCCAATGAAGTTATAACATCTACCTGTTAAGGTGGAACATTGTCCAGGAGGGTTCTGTCCAAGTAAGGCAAACACAATCCACTCAGTTAGTGCCCCATTCAGCAAGGTGTCATCAACTGTGCTGCAAAAGTACTTCAGCAGCTGTGATGCACTTTGGGTTGAAAAGCACGACTGAAATGCGTGAGACAGGTGTCTCAGCTCATATGTTTTGTGGGCTGAAGACTAGTCACAGATGTAAGGAGTTTCCTGAATCTGAGCCTCAGACCACTTTCGCAGCCTGTCATTTAATTAAGGAGCCCTCTTGCAGGCCTACACAAAAACTACTGCTGCCACTGATTGCTCAGTTTGGTTTTGACCAGATGTTCGAAACACCCTGAAAGTAGGTTACAGCTTGATGACAGCAGCTAGCTCTCTGAACCTCCTAATGCACCAAGTCCACGCTCTCAGACACCAACCCTGTAAAGTGCCCTGCGTAAACACTCTCTACTGCTCCACGTGCTGTTTATGTGATAGTCACCTGTACAGTTCAGACAGGTTCTCGTTTCTCTTCCATTCCCATATGGAGTCCTGGCTTTGTAGAGATGGAGGCAAGCTGCCTTTGCCATTTGCTTGGGTGTAAATGTCCTTCAAGGCCACAGCCTGGATATTTCCTTTAAAAGGGAAGATTGTTGGGTTAGTGAAGAGCAGGAGGATTCTTTACAAAGAATAGTTGCTCCCTATTCTAGGCATTAGGAGATTTTTTTTGTGCTCCCGTTGTGTCATCTTTCAGCTGTTGTTCACGGCTTTATTAAATTAACTCTGACGCAGGGCTGTGGTTTAGGGGATAATTTAATTACCAATTAGGACCAGAAGTCAAAAACAAACATGCAATCTTTAGCTAAACAGCTGCATTTGCTGGGAATTGGGATGACTTTCTGTTTAAATCACTGCGTTTTTGTCCCCAAATATACACCTTATTCATCAAATTTGTAGACTTCAAATTTGTCAATATGCAAGATTATATAAAATAACAAAGTAATACTTTATTTTTGCAGTGTTCCAAAAGCTAATGCTTCCGAATAAATCTGTTGGACCATAACCTGGTGTTGTGTGATTTTTAAACTTTGTTCACCCCAGTCCAACACCAGCACTTGCAAATCAAAATAATATGATTCAAGTTTCTCTCAATACATGAAGATGGCACTCTTGACGTGCTGGAGACTTAATTTTTTTTTGTTTAAATGATATGATGATTATTTTTCTGGTTGAATAATTGGTCAGATTGAGATTCTGACTGTAGGTGCGTCCCCTCACAACTGCGCAGTTCCTGTATCGTCTTGTCCTGTTTTTGAAATAAACCTTTCAGATCCCTCAAAACCCAAGCTTGGGGTCCCTTTCTCACCACAATCTGAGTTATCCGCTCTTCTCTCAGGTTTCTCAGCCTCAGTACTGTACTGAACGGTGGCCAGAGTCCTGATCAAAACTGCAAACTTGCGTTAAAAACATGTAACTCTTTCCTGCACTCTCTCATATTCTCCAAGAGATGGCGCTATCAACTGTAAAATATTAATCACCTTATCCATTTCCCAAAGGTCAGGCTGTTTACTGTGAATGTTGCCGGCTGGCTGGAATTCTTCTCGTGCACAAGCAATGAGCATTTAAAAGTTATTTGTGGTGAATAATCTTTACTTTCTTATTGAAGAGTGACATTGAAGACACAGAGAAGAAGGTTACCTCAAAGTACAACAGGACCTTGATTGGATGAGTCAATGGACCGTGAAGTGACAGATGGAGTTGAGATTAGATCAGATTCCCTACAGTGTGGAAACAGGCCCTTCGGCCCAACAAGTCCACACCGACCCTCCGAAGAGTAACCCACCCAGACCCATTCCCCTCTGACTAATGCACCTAACATTATGGGCAATTTAGCTTGGCCAGTTCACCTGACCTGCACATCTTTGTACAGTGGGAGGAAACCGGAGCTGAAAATGTGTTGCTGGAAAAGCGCAGCAGGTCAGGCAGCATCCAGGGAACGGGAGAATCGACGTTTCGGGCATAAGCCCTTCTTCAGGCCTTCCTTGAAGAAGCTCTCTTCCCAAAGATTTCAACCTACTGCGAATCCTCTCACAAGGATGCCTTCCTTGAAGAAGCTCTCTTCCTGGATGCTGCCAGACCTGCTGCGCTTTTCCAGCAACACATTTTCAGTTCTGATCTCCAGCATCTGCAGACTTCACTTTCTCCTCAAGGAAACCGGAGCACCCGGAGGAAACCCACGCAGACACGGGGAGAATGTGCAAACTCCACACAGACAGTTGCCAGAGGTTGGAATTGAACCTGGGACCCTGGTGCAGCAGTGCTAACCATTGAGCCACCGTGTTGCCTGTGAATTTCAAAGGAAAGCCTAATTTTGATTAGGCTTTCCTTTGATTAGGCGGAGTTTAATTTTGATAAACAGGAGGGGCTGCATTTTTGGAAAGGCAAATCAGGGCAGGAAGTACACACTTACTGGGAAGGTCCTGGGGAGTGTTGCTGAACAAAGAGACCTTGGATTGCACGTTCATAGTCAAGTCGCAGGTAGATAGGATAGTGAAGAAAGCGTTTGGTATACTTGCCTTTATTGGTCAGTACATTGAGTACAGTATTTACTACTTCCTCAGCACTTTAGTAAATCAGTACATTCAATGTAGGAGTTGGGAGGTTATGTCGCGGCTGTGCAGGACTTTTGGTGAGGTCACTTTTGGAATACTGCGTTCAATATTGGTTTCCCTGCTGTAGGAAGGGTGTTGTGAAACTTGAAAGGGATCAGAAAAGATATACGAGGATGTTGCCAGGGTTGAGACTTGAGCTAAAGGGAGAGACCAAATAGGCTGGGACTATTTTCCCTGGAGGCTGAGGGGTGATCTTAGAAACTTTATAAAATCATGAGGGACATGGATAGGGTGAATACAAAAGGTCTTTTCCCCGGGGCGAGGGAGTCCAAAACTACAGGGTTTAAGGTGAGTGGGGAAAGCTTTAAAAGGGACCCAAGGGGGACCCTGTTCACGCAGAGGGTGGTGCGTGCATGGAATCAGCTGCCAGAGGGAGTGGGGGAGGCTGGTACAATAACAACATTTAAAAGGCATCTGTGTGAGTGTACGAATAGGGAGGGTTGAGAGAGATATGGGCCAAGTGCTGGTCAACGGGACTAGATTTATTTGGAATATCTGGCCGGCATGGACGAGTTGGACCGAGGGGTCTGTTTACATGCTGTACAGCTCTATGACTTTGTGACCAGATGAATACAAGTTGTATTTTGGGCATGACATGATGTTGAACATATCTTCCGCCACCTTTGCCTCCACGCTCATTTCTTTGGACAAGAGCTTTCTCCCCATCTTCACCCACCTCCAACACTCTCCCTCCACCTGGACCCCTCCCTCTGACCTTTTACCCATATTCGATCGCTCATAGAGAAGTCTCAACATGACGCTGGTTGCCTCATTTTCTCTGCCCCTCCTCCTCCATTCCAAATTATCTCCCTTTGAACTGACCACACTCCATGCTCTCAGATCCAACCCTGACTTTGTCATCAAGCCAGCTGCTAAGGATGATGCTGCTGTCGTGTGGCGTACTGACCTGTACATTACAGAGGCTGAGCACCAGCTCTTGGACAACTCCTCCTATCTCTCCTGGACCATGATCCCACCATGGAACACCAGGATATTGTGTCCACAACGGTCACTAATCTCATCTTCCCCCACCACTGCCGCCCAGCTCATAGTTCCCCCAACCTCAAACAGCTCGCTTCTGCCTCCTTCCCAAAACCCACAAACAGACCCATTATTTCTGCTTGCTCCTGCTCCACAGAACTCAACTCTTCCTACCCCAACTCAATATTTACTCCCCTTGTCCATTTCCTTCCCACTTACATCCACAATTTCTCTGACACTTAATGTGCCCTTCAGATTTTCATTTTGTTGTCTCCTCTTACCATTAGGCAAAAATGAGGACTGCAGATGCTGGAGATTAGAGTCAAGATTAGAGTGGTGCTGGAAAACACAGCAGGTCAGGCAGCATCCGAGGAGCGGGAAAATCGACGTTTCGGGCAGGAGCCCTTCACCAGGAATAGGCTGGAATCCTTGGGGGTGGAGAGATAAATGGGAGGGGGTGGGGCTGGGGAGGAGGTAGTTGAGTGTACAATAGGTGGATGGAGAAAGGGGTAATAGTGATAGGTAGGAGAGGAGGGTGGACCGGATAAGTGGGAAGGAAGATTGACAGGTGGGACAGGTCATGAGGGCGGTGCTGAGCTGGAAGTTTGGAACTAGGGTAAGGTGGGGGGAGGGGAAATGAGGAAACTGGTGAAGTCCACATCGATGCCCTGGGGTT
>NC_057748.1:21277999-21296420 GCF_004010195.1 Chiloscyllium plagiosum | reverse complement strand
GAAGTCTTGGAGGAGGTGGAGGGCGTGGGTGGTGTCTCGAACGTATGTGGGGAGTTCCTGGACTAGGGGGGATAGGACAGCGTCGAGGTAGGTAGAGATGCCACTTTAGAGGACCTGACCTAATGGCAGAAGGCGGAGCTGTGAATGATGAAGCTGTTGGCAGCATGTGTAGCTGCTGCGTACACAGACTGATTCCTGAAATGGCAGGAGTGACATATGAAGGCTGGATAGGTCAGAATTATAATCACTCGAGTTTAGACGAATTGTAGGGGTGGGTGGTTCTCTCAGAAAGGTACAAAATTCTAACCGGGACTAGACAGAGTAAAGGCAGGAAGGATTTTCCCCGACGACTGGGAAGTCCAGAACCAAGAGTCCACAGTCTAAAAATACATAGCAGGCCATTTAGGAATGAGATGAGGAGAAATTTCTTGTCCCAGCAAGTGGTGAGCCTGGGAATGCTCTGCCATACAAAACAGTTAATTTCAGAACATTGAATGTTTTCAAGGAGTTAGATATAGTTATTGGGGCTAAAGGGATCTAAAAGGTGTGGGGAGGAATCAGGAACATGGAGAGTGAGTTGGATGATCAGCCATGTTTGAAGGGTCAAATGGCCTCCTCCCTCCTCCCATATTCTATGTTTCTATGTAACAGATGGCATTTGAAATAACCATAGTCCCGGAAACCCACAGGCTGCACGGACATTACAGAGAGGTGACTGGAGGAGAGTTCAACCTGAAGGTCACTATGCCTTATGCAAGGGGTAAGGTTGAGAAGGCAAAGCCTTTCATGGTGACCTCAACGAGTGTGGGAACTGAACTCACACTGTTGGTATCACTGCGCATCACAACCCAGCCATCCATTCAATGGAATCATGGAGGAGAACAGACTGTCATAGAACCACACATCACAGAAAGCAGGAAGCCATCAGGGGAGTTTAACAAGAAATGAAGGGTCTTGAAGGTCTTCCCTACTGTTGACTGTAGCAGTCAGTGCAGGGATCAGCAAGCGGCAGTGTGGGAGTGACTGTCTCAGCATTTTACACTGACCTTGGTGATGGAAGGGGAGAAGGTCAACTCTACATCCCAACATTTTGGATCAGCACCAGCTGCATGAAGTTTATACTCTCACACCAGAGGTTCTAGTCTAGCCTGAATGGGGAATGGTGCTGCAAACTGGCATCTAAGTGGCAGCATGGTACAGTGCGTGATGGCACGGACAATAACCAAAAACTTGGCCTCAGATAGGCGTGGCACAAAGGAGCTGAGGATCCAGATGGGAAACAGTAGTCCAACATGAAGAAGTGATCAGGGAAAACTAGTTTTCTTTCTCCTGCTTACCGTAGCCAAACAGAACGTACAGCGTGCCTTCTCCAGACACGTAGGCCTTTGGACCAATCAGCTTGCCCTCACCGGTGACATTGTAAGAAACTGACCGGCCAATCAGGGCCCCTGTTGCTCCTGACACGAACACAAAGGAGATGTCACGAAGCCGACTGGTCTGGAACAGAAACAAATTTGTTAGAATCACGTGCAGTAAGACTTGGATATTCACTGGCGATTGTACTCCTCCCTCCCATCGGAGTGAACTCACCTCCTTCTCAGTGAGCTGCATTATGTGACTGGAACAGGAATCCAAACCCCAGGATTAGTAACCCAGAGAACGTGACTTTGAATCCCTGAGAACTGAACTTTTAGTTTTAAAAATATGACGTTAGTGAAGGAGACGATGAAGCTGTCAGAAAGACTGAACGGATTCACTTGCACCCTCTAAAACAGGAATCTCTCATTGTCACCTGGTCAGGCTCTAAAGGCACTCCAGTCCCATATTACTGTGAACGCTCTGTCTGGGATATCCCCTTCTGGATCGGAATCCTAACTTCCAAACCAGACTGGATGAAAAGTCGCTTGCTTGCCTGCAACGGAGCTTATTGACCAAATGTCCAGGCCAAAAAAAATCCCTCTGAGCTGAAGGAACTCAATTCAGTGCAGCAGTCACATGGGCAGCAGTGGGGTGGATCAGTGCTGAGACTGTGCCCCTTCTGCAGTGGGAGCTGACTTCGTTTGAGGAGGGGAGCAGCGGTGAGTAGGTAAAGGGTCAGCAGCCAACAGTCATAACAGATTTTAGCTCCTCTAACTTTTCCCAGCTAGCTATTAAGATGATCGAGTTAGAACCTTCTGAAACCTCTAATTGAGACCTGGATACATTTTCAGAGGTTTCCACACACCACAGAATCGCTCACTGGAATATTCAACTTCCCGAGCAACTCCCGGCTGCATTGGGATGTCCACAATGTCCAAAGCACCACTCCAGTCTCAGCTTCAACAACAACTATCGTTCTATCAGAAGATCTGGGCCAGAATGACAAGAATGGCAAGTGGAGCAAGTTTCTAAAGCATAGTTAGAGGCCATGGAGGGGGGGAAGAATATCAGTTAAAAACAGGTAAACCCCATAAGATCCACTAGTTGCTTCACTGAAGCTACAAGACATCCAAGGTGTCACAACAGTGGGGTTCAGAGTTAATAGTTCCAAATTAATTTACTGACATAAGGGAGAATGTTTTGATTGGATGGTCACTGAGTAATATTACTGACACAATAGTTCAGTGAAGCTCAGGAGATATATATGTGTATTGTTTCATTCTACAAATAAATGTCCCCCTCCAATTGCAGACAGGCTGTGGAATCTTCTTTCACCAATTGGCTACCGGGAGTATAACAGAGAGCAGCAGTATTCTTGAGGGACCGATAGGAGGATGTACCTTAAATACCCATGTTATGCTCACCCTGATACTGAAAAACAGGAAATTGTTGTTGCATGCACTCGCAGGAAACAGGGCATCTTTTGCTCGATTGTTGTTACAGCTGTTATTTTATCAGCGCAACCACCCATTTCATGTGGCCGACAGATCACAGTATTAACAGCTGGCAGGTTTACCCGAATCTGGGAGCAGACTCGCAGTCTGCATAAATACTTGGCACTTGTTGGGATAGGAGATATATGCCCCGAACAGGCACAGTGTGAACACAACTCTGATCACCAAAGGCCAGAGATGATGGCAAAGGATATAATTTTTATCCTCACTTTAAACTAGTAACATACCCAAATGCAAGTAAACCATCTCAGGCTGGTGAGTGGGCTCACAGTTTGAGAAAGTGACATCAGGGAGATGATAAACTAGGATAGTGCAGAACTAAAGATGATGTATTTACCATATCCCTTCTTGATATTCAAAAACATCTGACGGGCCATTTGTGAAGTGACATCATGGTTAATATTGTGCACACGTATGTGCGCAGGAAGATCCCAGAAACAACCAGGGTAACTGCTCAGCAAGTCTGCTCTATCTTTGGACAGGATGCTGGCTCAGGCAGTGAGAGAACTCCCTGCTCTGTTTATGTCCACCAGAACCAGGTTTAATGTCTCCCCAAAGATGGGACGCGCCTGACAATCTCACACCCCTTTAGGACAGGACATGATTGTCAGCGATGGGGTAAATTCCTATCGAGGCTTTTCACCTTAACTTACAGAAGGAAGGCAACATGTAGGAGAGCTCCCACACTGAATTTGCTCAAGGGGTGGCCAAATGCTGGAATGGGGATTGACCCCCAGAGTATTCTGACTCAGAGGCAAGAGCAGTACCACTGAACCAAGCCAGCACTTACTAGGCATGAAGGGTGATTTTACCACCCTAACTGCGGAGGATGCCATCCTCTGGCTATTTCACTGGGAGCTCTGCAGTTGTGTCAATCGAAGGCTGAGTGTTGGTCCATACCAGTACAGCAGGTCTGCTCCCAAGCAGCAAGTCTGTGAATCCATCACCGTCTACGTCTGGAAGCAACACTGCTGGGGCGGCTGGAATCTGATGGGACCGGTACACGCTCTTCATTTCCCACAGGCTACTTCCTGAAAAATAACACATCTGATTACTTAAAAGAGAATGATTGCTCTGCAATATCACTGTCACAGACAGAGTGCTCTGTAACACAGTGCCCAGCCAGAGAGAGTGTGCTTTGTAAACAAGAGAGTCTGGACAAAGAGACAGAGCCCTGAAATAACACAAGGTACCATCATAGATAGAAAACTCTGTAACACAGTGCCCTATGGAGGTCGTCAACATGTGCATGATCCAAAGCAAACATGTTTGCAGTAAATGTTATGCAGTTTGAGAGGAACTGGCTCAGAGTCATTGAGCAAAAGACAAGCTGTAGACACTGCAACACATTGGGTGCGGGACAAGTAGTCTAAATACTTTGTTGCAGGAAGTGGTCAGACTCCCCAAGGATTGCATGACCTGATTTGGTCCACGGTCAGGGACTTTGGTGGGTATACTGTAAGCAAGGCAGGTAGCTGAGGAAGAGCCTGAGCCCTTGCTATCATCTGAGAGACTGGGAATTCTGGCAAGCTCCGTGCAGGTCAGCAGGGCAGATGAGCAAACTGACCATGGCATTGTGATCCAGGAGGTCTCCAGACTGGGTGGAGTTAATTGGAACGTTGTAGTTGGATGGAGACGGTACAGTGAGGAGGATAGAAACAGCTCTCATTAGCCAGGAGTTAGATTCCAGAAGGCTGTGTTACTTGCAGTTTTCATGTCTACAGGGTACCAAAGGCATAGGTCGGACTAGTAAAGAAGGAGTATGAAAAGCTAGGGGCTAAGTTAGAAAGCAAAAATAATGCCTGGATTATTTTCAGAGCTAAGACACTGGCATCATTTCTGGGGAAAGTGGAAGTTGTAACACTGGGGTAGTATTCACCTGAATAGTGCTAGGTCTAGTGTTGTGTGAGTTGCAAACCTACATTAGCAGAGATAGCTTTAAACTAAATTGTTTAAGTGAGGGAACCTATGATAAAATATAGGGAGAGGACAAGGTAAGGCAGCAAAATTGCAATTAGGATAACGATAACATGATAGAAAGGGACAGAGTGCATAAAGAGTGTCCCAGCAAGTAAAGGTAGACATTGCTTAGTAGGTACAGAATTTAAACATTGCTCATGGCCATCAGACCTTAAATATTGCTAAAAAGAGACACCAAGTCAATGCTTTTCATCTTGTACCCTTCAGGACATCTGATTTGGAAAGGGAACATCAATTTTTACAGAAATAGTTGCAAGATAACAAACACTAGACTCTAATGTTCAACAGAACATGGCATTTTGGAAAAAAGGAACGTAGGAAAAGTTGGAGGGGTAGCTCTATTAATTAAGAATGGCAAGTACACAATAGTGAGAGCTTGTCTCAGTGTTAAGTTGCAAGGTACAGAATCAGTTGGGATAGTGAAGAAATAGCAAAGAGGTCAGTGTGGAAGTAATTTATAGGCCGCTACTGTAAGCACAAGGTAAGACAGGGTAACAGGAGTAAATAATGGTGCTTGTGAGAAAGGTATGGCAATAATCATGGGTGATTTTAAATCAATATATGGTGTGAAGAAATCAGATTGACAAATTTAGGAAATTTTTCAGGACAGAGTCGAAGAGAATACTGAGACGCAGACTACTGGATGAGACGGGATTGACATTCGCAAGGAGGCAGTGTTAGCAATTCTGGAAAGTGTGAAAATAGATAACTCCCCTGGGCTGGATGGGATTTATCCTAGGATTCTCTGGGAAGCCAGGGAGGAGATTGCAGAACCTTTGGCTTTGTTCTTTATGTCAACATTGTCTACAGGAATAATGCCAGAAGACTGGAGGATAGCAAATGTTGTCCCCTTTTTTTTAAGAAGGTGAGTAGTTATAGACCAGTGAGCCTTACTTCGGTTGTGGGTAAAGTGTTAGAAGAGGTTTTAAGAAATAGGATTTATAATCATCTCAAGAGGAATAAGTTGATTAGGGATAGTCAAGACGGTTTTGTGACGGTTCGTGCCTCACAAACCTTACTGAGTTCTTTGAGATGGTGATCAAACAGGTCGATGAGGGTAAACCAATTGATGTAGTGCATATGGATTTCAGTAAGGAGTTTGATAAGGTTCCCCATGGTGGGCTAGTGCACAAAATACAGAGGCATGGGATTGAAGGTGATTTTGCGGTTTGGATCAGAAGTTGGCGAGCTGAAAGAAGAGAGGGTGGTGGGGGTTGATGGGAAATGTTCATCCTGGAGTTCAGTTACTACTGGTGTACTGCAAGGATCTGTTTTGGGGCCACTACTGTTTGCCATTTTTACAAATGACCTGGATGTGGGCGTAGAAGGATGGATTAGTAAATTTGCAGATGATGCTAAGGTCAGTGGAGTTGTGGATAGTGCCGAAGGACGTTGCAGGTTACAGAGGGACATAGATAAGCGGCAGAGCTGGGCTGAGAGGTGGCAAGTGGAGTTTAATGTGGAAAAGTGTGAGGTGATTCACTTTGGAAGGAGCAACAGGAATAAAGAGTACTGGGCGAGTGGTAAGATTCTTGATAGTGTAGAGGAGCAGAGAAATCTCAGCATCCTTGTACATAGATCCTTAAACGTTACCACCCAGCTTGATAGGGTTGTTCAGAAGGCATACAGTGTGTTAGCTTTGATTGGTAGAGGGATTGTGTTTTGGAGCCACGAGGTCATGCTGCAGCTGTACAAAAGTCTGGTGCAGCCACACTTGGGGTATTCTGATCACCGCATTATAGGAAGGATGTGGAAGCTTTGGAAAGGGTTCAGAGGAGATTTACTAGGATGTTGCCTGGTATGGAGGGAAGGTCTTACGAGGAAAGGGTGAGGGACTTGAGGCTGTTTTCTTTAGATAGGAGGTTGAGAGGTTACTTAATGGAGATATATAAGATAATCAGAGGGTTAGATAGGGTGAACAGTGACAGCCTTTCTCCTCAGATGCAGATGGCCAGCATGAGGTGACATAGCTTTAAATTGAGGGGTGATAGATATAGGACAGATGTCAGAGGTAGTTTCTTTATTCAGTGTGGTTGGGGTGTGGAACGCCCTGCCTGCAACAGTAGTAGACATGCCAACTTCAAAGGCATTTAAATGGTCATTGGATAAAGATATGGATGAAAATGGAATAGTGTAGGATAGATAGGCTTCGGATTGGTTCCACAGGTCAGTGCAACATCAAGGGCCGAAGGGCCTGTACTTTGCTGTAATGTTCTATGACAGCTTCTAAGATCAATAAGTTCTAAAGCAAACCAGAAAGCAAGCTATTCTAGATTTGGTAATGCTCGATGAGACATAAGTGGGCATATTTTTCAGTTGAGAGAAGAAAGATAAAAAAAAAGACATGAGGGGTTTATAAGGGCAAGCTGTGCTCTCTCAGTCCGGAACCGTCAGCGTTTGGGCTGAAAGTAGCACACTATATCTTCTGGGGTTCTGAGGAAGGGTGACTGGACCTGAAACAATAACTCTGATTTCTCTCCACAGAATCTGGCAGACCTGCTGAGCTTTTCCAGCAGTTTCTGTTTTCGTTTCTGATTAAAGCATTCGCAGTTCTTTCGGTTTATACTCTCTATATCTTTCTCAGTGAGGTAGTTTGAAAAAAACCCTTATGAAAATTTTTTCAAGAATCAGCATCTCTGCTTCTCCGCTGAATCTGAAACCTTGTTAGAAGATTTTCCATTATTCTGCAACTGTTAGCAATCAGACCTCATCAAAAGGAACTGAGAGGGGTCAAATTAGTTTTGATATCGGAATTCACCACTTGACCTAGAGGAGTGTTTGTTTTTTTACCCCTTGTACCTCACCTTTTTTCTCCACGTGTAATAGCTCTGCAGAATTATGAATGTGGGAGTGTATTCGGGATTAAAGGGGCACATGGTTTAACTTACATTGTAAGAGCAAATTACTGCAGATGCTGGAATCTGTACTTAAAACAAACAATGCTAGAGATCACAATGGGGCAGACAGCATCCATGGAGAGATAAATAAGCAAACATTTTGAGTCTGAAGAGTCATCTAGACTCTGAACGTTACCTTGCTCTCTCTCCATAGATGCTGCCTGATCCAGTGATTTCCAGTACATTTTGTTTCTAATTCACATAGTAGCTGGTTAAAACCGCCTTGCCACTTGTTTGCAGAATAAGTTTGCCAATGATAAAGGTGTTAATTTTGAGTTTATTGAAAGGCCTGGTTGAACTCCATTTCTTTTTAGGTAACATTAGGAAAGAGAAAGAAATTGACTATTTTGGTGACTTAATAAAATACTTACACTTTTGTGCAGCTTGGTTTTCAGTCCTCTGCTCCTGCTAGAGTCTCGTGAGTGTGCTGCTACATGGGTCACAAAATGTTATTACACAGGTGCAGAGAGTGATTAGGTAGGCAAATGGTATTGTAAAGGGAGTGGAACATATCACCAGGGAAGTTTTGCTACAGTTGTACAAAGCATTAGTGAGACTACATCCAGCAGTCCTGTGTACAGTTTGAGTCTCCTTATTTCAGAATGTATATGATTGTGTCAGAAGCAGTACAGAAAAAGTTCAGATTCCTTGGATGAAAGCGGGGAGGGGGTTGGACAGGACGAGTTTTTATCTATGCAGGTTTTAAAAGAATAACAAATGCTCTTGTTGAAACATATAAAATTCTGAGGAGGACTGATGCTAGAAGGATGCTTCCAATTATGGGAGAGACTAGAACGACAGGTCACAGTCTTAAACTAAGGGGTTTAAGACGAAGCTGAGGTAAAAAGGTTTATTTCAAGAATTCTCTTCCTAAGATTGTGGAGGAGGCAGGATCATTGAATGTTTTTAAGGCAGAGTTAAATAGATATTGACTAACGAGTCAAGGGGATTGTGGATATGCAGGAAAATAGATTTGAGGCCACACTTGGATCAGCCATGATGCTATCAAACAATAGGCCAGACTTGAGATGCCAAAAGGTGTATTCTTTCTCTTAATTTGTAGGTGCGTAGACTGCGCTCTTTAACATGGAAACTGAAAGAACTGCAGATGCCGTAAAACAGAAACAAGCTCAGCAGGTCTTGCAATGTTTGTGAAGATCTCCCCACAGATGCTGCCAGACCACTGAGCTTTTCCAGCAATTTCTTTAACATAGAGTACTGTTGTAGAGATGTAAAACGGTAGTGACAAATCTCAGGTCCTGGCATTCCATGGGACTGAGAGCCGGTTAATTGCACAGCCACCTTCAATAAAAAGAAAACTTGCGAAGATTCTGATTTACCACACGGCATTGAGGACAGGTCTCCAGAATGTCACTGTTGGGAGATGCTGTACCTGAGCTGCTGTTAACGACCTTCAACATGTGACTGATTCCAACCAGGAGGCAGACAGAACCCGGCCCTCCTAGATAGCCGATACCGCACTGGATAAATTTCAGTCGCTCTGGAGCCAGGGATGTCCACAGTACGCTGCCATCAACCCCAGATAACACTGCTACCGACGTGTGAAGTTTCAACACAGCTGCAGAAAAAGCAAAAGCCATGAGATAATCCATCGTATCACCTGCATCCCGGGTTACCAGCTCCTCCACTATATACATGAACCACCATTCTGCAAGCTTCCCATTTCTCTGGCTGTCTCTTGGTTCCAGTCCCTCTCCTCGGAGTTGCCAATTATCAGGTGTCAGCCCGTGTAACAACGTGCTAGCAGTCGGTTCCACCGCCAGGAAGGAAAAAGCTGGCCTTGCAACTATTTGCCCTGTGAGCCCAATGGCCAGGAATATTCAGCCACCAGTAGGAGCAATTGTGAGCAGGAAACCCAGATGAACCAACCAATTTTGAGGATCAGGCCATCTGTCCTGCTGCACAATGCAGACCCCTTCGCACCTGTTATTAGGCAGCTTCTCTAGAAAGTGGTTTTAGTTAGTGGCTCAAGAAGGCAATTTTCTGTGGCCAACCAATACTGATTTAAATCATTTAAAAAAAATCTAACATTTAATGCTTTTTACAGAATGGTTTCCTTAACAAGCTTAAAATGTTACATCATGGGGTAAACCCTCCTGCTTAATTTAAACCAGCAACACAGAAAAGATTTATCCTGCGCAGTAATCTGTCAAAATTCGAGGCCAAATTATTAAGTAAGAATTAACAACTTTATTTCTTAAAGTCTAACAGAGAATAACTAACTAACTACTACTTACAACTCCTTCCGCTAACCTACCTTTTACTTTCCCTTCTATAATACTAGTCTGATAAAACCCCTGATTAGGATTTATCAAAATTCAAATTTCAAAACGAGCCAGCGGTCGAATCTTCTCTTTACATCTTCCTCTGTCTTCTTAGGGATTTCTGTTTCACAGGACACTGATCATAAAGGTATCTTTAAGAGAGCTATTTTTCAGGCACAAGCTGGTGGCTTGGCAGTTCTCCTCCAACTGTTCAATTTTTCCCGGTCTTATACCTCTAAGCATCAGATTGTTTCATTGGTTTTTAATATTGTCAATATACTAAATTCAAAACTTGATTAGAGGTTGGTATTTTTTGGGGTATAATTTAAACTGATTGGCCTAATTCAATTTTTTTTTGTCTCCAGGCAACCAGCTACCCTAGTTGCGGGAACGAAAGGTTACATTATATCACGTTCAGAACACTTGGTGCTGTCAGGCAGCTCTGCTAGCTTTTAAAAGGTACACTACACCCACATCTTCAAAACAAAGTGTGGATTTTTGTTTTTGCTAATTTGCCTTGCTTTTACAGATCACGGAGGGATTTTCCAGCTCTCTTTGACTACAGTGTTGAAACTCCTGTTTGTCACAGGTCATCTTCTTCCCAATGGAGGCCATTATGTTCCTCTTTACTGTCTTCATGTCAGAGAACCATACAGACTCTGGCTCAGCTCATTCAACTTAAACAAACACGATTCGACTGGTCAGCTACCAGACAGACAACTGACTATCACCATACCCAGAAGCATCTGCCCATACAACAGCTGGCATTTTCTTACTGCCTTTAATGTAATAAAATACTCAAGATACTCACAAGAATGTTATTAAACAGCCACAGAAAGAGATATCAGAGCAGATGATCAAGAGCTTGGTCAAATGTTTTAAGGTGATAGGAGGAGAGAGATAGAGACAAGTTCAGGGATGGTATTCCAGAGTCCGCTGAAAGCAGAGCCACCAATGTGAGCAACTAAAACTGGGAAGTGCAAGAGACCAGAATTAGAGGAGCTCAGAGACCTTGAATTCCTATAGGGCTGGAGGAGATTACCAAAAAGGAAAGGGACTGACCTCAGAGAAATAGGGTGGAGGATTTTAAATTTTAAATTGGAGGTGTTGTCAGTCCAGACCCAATGAATGTGCAAACGGAGGGTGGAAAAATACATGGTGCGAGTTAGGTCACAGCCATAAAGAGTTTTGGATGAGTGCATGTTGATGTTGATTGGAAGATGGGGGTCTGGCCTGGAGAACAATGGACTCATCAATTGGAGGTAATAAATGCAGGAATAAGGCTTTCGGTAGCAGATGAGATGTGGCAGTGGGTAATATAATGGAGGTAGAAGTGGGGGATCTTGGAGTCAAGAACAACATGAACAGTGCAGATGGACTGGCTCAGCTTCAGGCAGTTACCAAGGATGGAAACGGCAGTCAGGGAACAAGAGTTTACGGCAGGACAAAGGCAATGGCTTCAGCGTTTAGTTGCAATCATATGGTTTATCTGAACAAACTATTAGGAGATACGCCAGGGACAGAGTTACTAAGGTACTGGACAACATATGGAGGGGGACAGCATCACCAAGAGACTGAGACACACACCCAGGGGGGAGGGGGAGTTGTGTTACTGAGATACTGAGAGACACAGTGAAATTCCTTATAGAAAGCTGTAACCAAAGCCTGCCTTTATGATATGAAAAGGAGTTAAATGTAGGATCCTTGGCTGGTAGAGAACCTTCTGTAGTTTACAATGTTGAGTGTACATTATTATGGAATAAAGCAACTTTAATTGATGCAGTGAAAGTGATTGACAAAACATTGTGGAATCCTGAAACAAAAACAGAAATTACTGGCAAAACGTAAGTGGCCTTACAACATCGGTCGGAAGAAAGCAGAGTTCATGTCTGGAGTGTTCTTCATTTGAACGGATAGCAGGTCGGAGGAACAGGTATGTATGCTGAAGACAAGGTTGGTGGTGGTAGTGAGTGGTTGGTGTAAGGACTTAGGTGGAGATGGAGCTGAGTGAGTGAGTGAGAGAGACTCTTCTTTAAGCTTGTACTGAGGCTTGCTGGTGGTAGGAGGTACAGGCAGGTGTTAACACTTTCTGCGACTGCATGGGAAGGTGCCATGGGTGTGTGGGAGGTGTTGGGAATGGAGAAGGGATGTACCAGGGTGTCCTAGAGGGAACAGTCCCTGCTGACAAGGGAGGGAAGGCAAATGCATATCTGGTTGTGCTGTCCTGTTGGAGGTGATGGAAATGGTGGTCTACAACCCTTTTCATGCAAAGGCTGGTGGGTGGTGGGTGGTGAGTGAGGACCATTGGGATCCTATCATTGTTGTGGGAGAGGAAAGTGGAGTGAGGGCATAAGTCTAGGAAATGGGTCGGACACAGCTAAGGGCCCTGGCCTTTGCCAGCTACTTCTGTTTTTGTTTCAGATCTCAAGCATCCAGCCTTCTTTGTCTGATTGTTGTGGATTCCTGTCCAGGTAGTCACCATAATGTCACAACTGCAGCAAATACTCCATCCAGCTACCTTGTGGCCTGAGGCCTCCTCTCTGGTCCTGGACTTTCCCGGTGGAACTGAACGAAATAATTACGTCAGAAACTTGGTCATCATTAACATCCCAAAGCGTCATCACAGAAGGGAAACCTAAAGGAAAGAGAGGGAATCCTGGATGAACAGGACAGACACAGAAATACATCTAGAACGAGCAAAGGCCTCTTTGCCCATGGAGCCGGGGTGGATTTATTTAAAAATGGTCAAGCTTTTTGGGATCTTCTGCCTATTCCTACAGTTCCTTTGCTCTTAGGCAGCAGTGACCATCTCTCAGTTGCCTGCCGCAGCTTCTTCTGGATGTGGGCAGAGAGACCTGTCCTACTCAAAGTCAACACAAAGACTTGAGGGTTGAAACTAATGTGGTTCACTGATATAGAACTTGGCTTCCTGTGTGCTCAACCTGGTTTTCTCTTACCAACTCTCAGCAGCCTGTCAGGGAACATGGAAACCGAAATAGGTAATTTAGGCCTTTGGAGTCTATGCGGCCAATCAGTGAGAATGTGGCTAATGTGCAGCCTAACCCCACATGATGGTCTTTGCCCCATGCTCATTTAGTGCCAGATATTTCTCCTGGGTCCTGTAGACTTTGCTCCTCTCCTGGTGTTCCCCTTATTTCTGCTCTCCTCTGGTGTGTCTCTCATTGTATCTGACCTCCTGATTGCCCTGCAATCTAAAACATCACTTCACCAGGGAAACCAGGGACATAGCATTCAGGCCATCAAAAACCGTGCCCCAAAAAAGCCTTCAATGTTAAAGAAAATCAACCAGCAAGCTGCTGATGATGTAAGTGTTCATAATAAGGGTCTCATCGGTTTGGAAGACTGCAAACTAGACAGAGCTATAGCAAATCGATGGCATCTAGAGTTCTTAAAGGGGAGTCTCAAGTTTCAATGTCTATGGTGATCATCTGGCTCAGATTTAGCATGAAATATGCAATCACTGGGCACAAGTCAGGGCTTTTCCCATTTGTTCAGAAGACAAGCTGTATTTGCTCAGTTAGGATGTTTAGAGCTCAGTCTGGAAACTACAGGATCACATAATATGGAAGTAGGCCATTCAGCCTACTGTATCAGTACTGGCTCTGGCAAAGCACTGCACTTCTGCTCTTAACCCACGTCCCTGCAATTTACTTTCTTTTCAAATATTCATCTAATTCTATTTGCAATTTATTACTGAAGCTGCTCCCACCGCCCTTTCGGCATCTCATTCCAGATTAGAGAAAACTCATCTTCTAGATTAGATTACTTACAGTGTGGAAACAGGCCCTTTGGCCCAACAAGTCCACACCGCCCCACCAAAGCGCACCCACCCAGACCCATTCCCCTACATTTACCCCTGCACCTAACACTACGGGCAATTTAGCATGGCCAATTCACTTAACCTGCACATTTTTGGACTGTGGGAGGAAACCGGAGCACCTGGAGGAAACCCACGCAGACACGGGGAGAATGTGCAAACTCTACACAGTCACCTGAGGCGGGAATTGAACCCGGGTCTCTGGCGCTGTGAGGCAACAGTGCTAACCACTGTGCCGCCCACTCTCTGGTCCTTTTGCCAATCACGTTGCATCTGTGGCCACTGGATATCAACTCTCCTTCCAGTTTTCCTTCTTTACTTTGTCAAAAAAAATCCATAATTTGGTTCACCTCTCCCTTTCAACTTTCTTTGCACCAAGGAGAGCTTCTCTAGTTTCTCTGGAGAGCAGTAATCCCTCGCCCCTCACTAAACGACTTGATATGACGACCTGTTGGGTTCCCAGAAACATAGGATGCACATGAGGCCATTTGGCCTATGTATCTTTGCCAGCACAAAAACAGCCTGTAGTAAATTTAAAATGCAACAAGGGTTTCTGCTTCTACCACGTTTTCAACTAGTGAGCTCTGACCCTGGCCCTCAGGTTGAAAAGATTTCACAACCCTCTACAGATTTCTGTTTTTTGTGACTACACTCCTTCAAACCACCTTGAAATGTTTTACTATGTTAAAAAGTATGATATAAATGCAAGTTATTGTTGAATTAGCAAAGAGTTACACATTTTTTGCGAAGGATATGGTGCCAATCTGAAATGCTATAAATCTCGTGCTTAATGTTTTATTGCTGTGGTTTATTCTTAAGTGTAATAAATCAGATGTGCAGTTTATAACCTGAGTAACCTGGTCTGAATGAGAGAGTCTGCAAATAGGAGGGGTCAGAGGTCTGGTGTCAATTAACAAGAGTGTGTTTTGCTGACAAAGAGACTTGACCATCTCCCTCTGCAGCTCACCACAGGAACTGTTGCTTTACACTGCAAAACAAATCTTGTAAAATGTTACATTTGTTATCTTACTTGTACACTCTCGGAAGAGATGCTGAGTGCTGGGCAATGCTTTGCTGATAAATTGCAGCAGTGCTTATTCCTAGCCCGTTCCCAATCTACTATCAGCTATTGGTTCTGGTAGATGTCATTACTAAGCTGGAGAGGGTTCAGAAGGGGTTTGCCAGGATGTTACCGGGAATGGAGGGTTTGAGTTATAGGGAGAAGCTGGATAGGCTGGGACCTTTTCACTGGAGGGTAGGAGGTTGAGGGTTGACCTTACAGAGGTTTATAAAATCATGAGGAGTCGAGATAAGGTGAATGGCAAGTGTCTTTTCTCTAGGATGGGGGATTTCAAGACTAGGAGCGGCACGGTGGCTCAGTGGTTTGCACTGCTGCTTCACAGCACCGAGGATCTGGGTTCAATTCCAGCCTCAGGTGACTGTGTGTGGAGTTTGCACATTCTCCCAGTGTCTGCGTGGGGTTGCTCCAGTTTCCTCCCACAATCCGGAAACGTGCAGGTGAGATGGATTGGCCGTGCTTAATTACCCATAGTGATCAGGGGTGTGTAGGTTAGGTGGATTAGCCATAGGAAATGCAGAGTTGCAGGGATAGAGTACAGGGGTGTGCCTGGGTGTGATGCTGTTCTGAGAGTCAGTGTGGACTTGTTGGGTGGAATGGCCTGTTTCCACACTGTAGCAATTCAGTGATTCAATGATTTTTAAGATGAGAGGAGAAAGATTTTAAAAAGACATGAGGTAATTTTTTTAAAAACACACAGTTTGTGTGCGGAATAAACATCCAGAGGAATTGATGGATGCAGGTACAGTTACAACGTTTAAAGACATTTAGATAAGTAAATGAATTGGAAAGGTTTGGGTGGGGGTTGGCGGGGGGTGTGGTGGATGTGGGCCAGGGTGGGAATAGTTTAGTTTTGGATTTTGGTTGTCTTGGACTGGTTGGACCAAAGGGTCTGTTTCCGTGCTGTATGATTCGATGTGAGTGGGGGAGGTGTCTGTTCACTCAAAACACTGGCTCTGTGACAACCGGAAGAAGCATTCAAGAGGGCAATTGACAATTAGATTACATTAGGTTAGTTACAGTGTGGAAACAGGCCCTTCGGCCCAACAAGTCCACACCGACCCTCCGAAGCGCAACCCACCCGGACCCACTCACCTACATTTATCCTGCACCTAACACTACGGGCAATTTAGCATGGCCAATTCACCTGACCTGCACATTTTTTGGACTGTGGGAGGAAACCGGAGCACCCAGAGGAAACCCACGCAGACACAGGAGAATGTGCAAACTCCACAGAGTCAGTTGCCTGAGGCGGGAATTGAACCCGGGTCTCTGGCGCTGTGAGGCAGCAGTGCTAACCACTGTGCCACCATGCCGCCGACAATCACATAGCAATAGTGTGCAAGGGTATGGGGAGAAAGCAAGATATTGACACCAGGTAATGGTTGTTTTAGGAACCGGTACAGACTCAATGGGCTGAATGGCCTCCTTTTGCACCTTATCGGTTCTGTTAAATCTTAGGAAAACTGCAAAGGCAAATTGTCCTTCATTCAGAGCAACTTCCTTGCCTTTGAGTGAGGCTTTTTCGGTTGTACTCAGCCTGACTGTACAGGAACAGCTGCAGTCTGATGTCAGCCAGTGTAGTCTCCACCGCAGAATGGTGAAGGGTAATGAGAAATATTAGGGCTCCCCTACGCCTGAACTTCACTCAGCATCTCCTAAATATGACTGGGCAAAGGTCAGCAATTCTCCCTGGCTGAATCACTAGGTGTTGTACTGGTCCTCCCTTCCCAATACTCTATGACATGAGGCATGGCTGCCATTGCATTTCCACTATCTGAGCTCTGCTCACTGGCTGCTTGGCCGAGGCTTCGGTTCCACGACGTCATCAGCGGCTGGCTCCTCGGACACGGGATGAAGAAAGCGCAGGCCAGAACAAGGACCATGGCGAAAGCGAGAGTGAGCAGGAAGGCAGCTGTCCGCAGGCAAGGGACGAGTGAGGTTCTGGCTTTAACGGTAAACTCGTCGGAGACCTCAGTTGCATGGACCTCCGTGGAGCTAGGTTCGTCCAGTCGCCGTTGTTTCATTTTCAACGTGTGCATTTCAACTGCGGCATCAGTATCTCCATCACACGCAGCCTCGACGCTGCCCTCAGTCTGGACGGTGCCATTTTTCTGGTAGCTGAGATCGCTATCGTCCTCGCTGTCATCACTGTCAGCTTGCCGGAGTGGATCGTATTCCCCCAGATCGTGAATCTTTTTCCCTGGAAAGTAAAGAGTTGTTGAAAATAATGTTCACCAATGTTGCCCTCACTTGTCACTACTCTAACTCTACGCCAACAGGTTCCTGTGTTCTTCTTTTAGTCACCCAGCCCTGCAAACATCATTCCCTACTCACATTGAGCTAGTGGATTTCCATCCAGGCATCTCCCAAACCCTATTGGATGTGGCAAGAAAAGCTCTGTAGAGTACTCAACTCTGCATCAGTCCCTCCCAATCCAGTTACATGGGACTTTGGAGTGGGAGTAGGCCATTCAGCCCTTGGAATCCGCTCCACCATTCAACAAGACCATGGCTGACGAGGTTGTGGTCTCAACCTCACTTCCCTGCATGCCAACTGTCCTCAACTCCATTAGCTATCAAAAAGCTGTTTAACTCACCCTTAAATGAAGTTGAAAGATCCAGCCTCCATTACTGTTTGGAGATAAGAATTCCACACATAGATGATTGAGAGAAAGGAAAATCTAATCCCTGACTTAAAAGGGAGGGGCTTTATTCTTGAATCATATTTTCCATAATGTACACAAGGACTCCTAGTCTCTATAACATACACAAGGACTGCTGCTTGCCATGATATACACACAGACTGCTATTCTCTCCAATACATAGAGAAACTGCTTTTCTCTATAATTCACAGGAATTTTGATTCTCTATAGCATACAGAGGGACTATTATTCTCTGTAACATGATAAAGAGAGAGAGAGAGAGAGAGAGAGAGAGAGAGAATAGACAATAGATAATAGGTGCAGGAGTAGGCCATTCTGCCCTTCAAGCCTACACCACCATTCAGTATGACCATGGCTGATCATCCTTAATCAGTATCCTGTTCCTGCCTTATCTCCATCACCCGTGAGAGCTCTATCCAACTCTTTCTTAAATTAATCCAGAGACTGGGCCTCCACTGCCCTCTGGGGCAGAGCATTCCACACAGCCACCACTCTCTGGGTGAAGAAGTTTCTCCTCATCTCTGTCCTAAATGGTCTACCCCGTATTTTTAAGCTGTGTCCTCAGGTTCGGTACTCACCCATCAGCGGAAACATGTTTCCTGCCTCCAGAGTGTCCAATCCTTTAATAATCTTATATGTCTCAATCAGATCCCCTCACAGTCTTCTAAACTCAAGGGTATACAAGCCCAATCGCTCCAGTCTTTCAGTATAAGGTAATCCCACCATTCCAGGAATTGACCTCGTGAACCCCCTCAATAGCCAGAATGTCTTTCCTCAAATTTGGAGACCAGAACTGCACACAATA
>NC_057748.1:21265501-21277258 GCF_004010195.1 Chiloscyllium plagiosum | reverse complement strand
GAAAGAGATAAAGAAAGAATGGGGGGGAGAGAGAGAGAGAGAGAGAGAGAGAGAGAGAGAGAAAGAAGAAAAGAAATAAAGAAAGCGCAAGAGAGACAGCGATTCTCCGTAATATTGTCAATTGTTGGAAAAAACATCTGGCTCACTAATGTCCTTCAGGAAAGGAAACCTGCCATTCTCGCCTGGCCTGGCCTATATGTGACTCCAGACACACAGCATCGTGGTTAACTCCAAACTGCCCTCTGGGCAATTAGAGCAATAAACAGTGGACCAGCCAGTGATGCCCACAAAAAGGTGGCATCCAAGTCCACAGTAATGGGGAGACAAATAGAACGTTGGTCTTTATTTCAAAGGGAATGGAGTATAAAAGTAGGAAGGTTTTGCTGAAACTGTGCAACCAATAATTAGTTGGTAAACTGCAAACAGTTTTGGTGCACTTATCTAAGGAAAGATATATTGATATTAGAGGCAGTCCACTGCAGGTTTGCTGGGCTGAGGTTCGGAGGGACTGCCTTATGAAGAGATATTGAATAGACTGGGCTGGTTCTTGTTGAAGTTTAGAAGAATGAGATGTGACCTTAAAGAAATATAGAACATTCTTTGGGGACTTGACAGGGTAGCTGCAGAAAGGTTGTTTTCCCTTTCGGAAGACTGCAGTACCGGTGGGAATCAACTCAGAACAAGAGGGTCACACATTTAGAACAAAGAGGAGGAGGAATTTCCTCTCTCAGGGGGGTTAGTGTATCTGTGGAATTCTTTAGAGCAGAGAGTTGATGATGAATAAGGATACTCGAGGCTGAGATTGGCAGGTTTTTTAATCATTAAGGGAATCAAGCATTATGGGGAAAAGACAGGAAAGTGGTGTTGCAGATTATCAGATCAGCCAAAATCTCATTGAATGGTGAAGACCCTATGGGCTGAATGGCTCATTTCTGCTGCTGTCTCTTATGGGCTGTATAGAAGACATCACAAGTCCTCATAAATCCTCCATCAAGAGGGTATAAAACTTTTATTTTTGAGGGCTAATTTGTAATTTTCATTGGGCTACCTTTCATTTTGATTCCTTTTTTAAAAAAGATGATACAGTCACTTAATAACATTACCTAGCGTGTTTGTGTTAACATCAAGGGCATTCAGACTGCACAGAAACAGAATTTGAAGAAAACGTCAATGTCTTCAATAATTATCAAAACTCAATTAAAATTAAAACCACAACACAGAAGTAAAGCACTAATTTTTGAGACATCACAGTATTTAAGTTGGCAAATGGTAACAATTTTTTTCCCCAAAATAAAATGTCATACTTTTGTGCACAAAAAGCCATGACCCTAAAGACACCTTTCAGATTGGTGAGTTCATAGTTGGTGTGTTTCTAGAGTCAGAGTCATAGAGATGTACAGCTTGCATAGTCACAAAAATGGAATACTTTAGCCAGGCATTTAGGACTCTTTTTAAGTCATCTTGGATTTGAATTTAACAACGAGCACAGAATTCATTTCAACAACATCCAGTGTTCAGTACTGAACATATGCAACATTAAGCTCTCTTACAGACTCCCTGTCATACACCTAGCTCCCTTGTGAACACACTATCTCCCTCCCACTTCTGGGAGCTCCTTTATAGGTCTCCTAATGCCCCTCACCCCACTATAGCTCCCTCACTGACTTTCTGCTGCCCTCCTCCAGCACCTTTGTGACCTCTGTGCTGCACCCCCAGCTCCCTTGTGGCCTTTCTGTATCCACTTCATCCCCTTGCTGTCTCCTACATCCAAATACTTCCTAAATAAAGTTGCCTGCCTTTTTTTAAATTCATTCCCAGGATGAGGCATCAGTGGCCAGGCCAGCATTTATTGCGCATCCTTAATTGCCCAGAGGATAAGTAAGAGTTAACCATAATGCTGTGGGTCTGGAGTCACACGTAGGCCAGACCAGGTAAGGATGGCAGTTTCCTTCCCTAAAGAACATGAATGAACCAGATGGGGTTTTCCAATTCTTACTTCCAAATTTTACTGATTTCAAATTACACCATCTACCATGGCGGGTCCCCTGAACATTACCTGGATCTCTGGATTAACAGTCCAGCAATAATACCAATAGGCAATTGCCTCCCACTGCCTCTGCCAGAATATTAGCTCCCAACTCTCTGCAATTTCTGAGAAGATTTGTAGCTCAGGTTGAGGTTCAGGTTATAAGTTTGCTCGCTGAGCTGGAAGGTTTGTTTTCAGATATTTTATCACCATGCTAGGCAACATCATCAGTGAGCCTCCGTGAAGCGCTGGTGGTATGCCCACTTTCAATTTGGGTGTCTTGGTCTCTTAAGGCTGGGTGATTTCCTGTTCTTTTTCTCAGGAGTTGGTAAATGGGGTCCAAATTGGTGTGTTTATTGATGGAGTTTCGGTTTTCCAGGAATTCCCAGGCGTGTCTCTGTTTAGGTAAAAACAATGACTGCAGATGTTGGATTCCTGATGAAGGGCTTTTGCCCGAAATGTCAATTTTCCTGCTCCATGGATGCTGCCTCAACTACTGTGCTTTTCCGGCACCACTCTAATCCAGAATCTCAGGTCCCTGTTTCGCCTGTCCTAGGATGGATGTGTTGTCCCAGTCAAAGTGGGAAGGGAAATATATCCCTAGTGGTGGGGTTTGTTTGTAGGTGGTGGAAATGGTAGAGGATATCGAGCTTATATACCACCACCATCACTGAAACTAGCATTCAATTCAAAATTTCATTAATTGAATTAAAATGTGGGATTTGGTGACTAACCCAAGGCTCAGGATCACTCCTTCCTCTGCTCTATGTGGCGAGCTATAATGTTGCTATTAAGGATGTTGCGGGGAGCAAGTGACCTTCAGAAGAGACTGGAATATCATTAAAAGTGTGACACGTTTACATAGCTTCTGTTCTCACAGCAGAATTACACAGCAGTAGTACTATCGCAAAAACTGTTAATCTAGAGACCTTGGTAATATTCTGGTAAACATCTGGAAATAGGAGTCTCACGGTGATTACAAAACCCTTGTTGACTGGAGGGTGGGGGACATTTGGTTCAACATTGTCCTTTAGGGGCGGAAGCTGCCACCCTTAGCTGACTCCAGACCCATAGTGAGGTCTGAGCAGTAAAAGGCGGCTAATAAATACTGATCTGGCCATTCCGTGAATGAATTTTTTTTTTAAAAAAAAGTATCACATAAAATAGACTGCAAAAATAAATCTCTCCGTCTGAGTCGAGATGGATGCGGTGTATGGGTTCAGATAAACAGATGTAACCTCTCCTGACCATGACATTATAATTGGAGCTGCGCTCACCTGGAAGCTTCAGCGCCCGGGACAGAGCCGCCGCCATCTTGGCACGCCGTCGCCGCGCATGCGTGGAGCCCCGCAAAGCCTCTTGGGAGTTGTAGTCCGGGCTCTGCGGTCAAACAGATTTGAAAACAAACCGAGCCACGGCCTTTGCTCGTACAAAAGCGATTGGAATTCCCGCCCGGATCAATATATCTGACCGCACGCTTTACGTGTCTTCCAGTCCTCATGGGATTACCCCTTCCGCTCTCCACTGGAGCGGTCGGTCGGTCAGTCCGGACCGGTTTCCTGTTTGCACCCAGTGGCTTGCCGGAGAGTCACAGTCACCGCGGGACGAGCGAAACGTGTCGAGGCGACGAACGGTCCCCCCCCAACCCCGCACCCCACACCCCACTTGGAGCGCGGCTTTCCGAAGTTGTGGAGGGCAAGCCGGTGGCAAACGAGTGAGTGTCTCTGTGCGAAAGTGAGGCCTAAGACCGCGGGGTGGAGGTGGCTGCCAGCCCACAGGCCGGGATGACGGGGCTTGCCGCCCGGTCTGTCAGTCTGGGGGATTTTGATTCTCACTCTGTGTCTCCTTTGGCCTAAGGTGGGGGTGGGGGTGATGAACTGGAAGTGTCCCGAACCAAAGCCTAGCTTCGAGTCCCACCCAACACGGAGGTATGTCCCAACAGGTTGATTTAAAAAGTTTAGAAATGCCCCCCCCCCCCCCAAAAAAAACCCCCAGGTTTTGTTTTGGAAAAACTCAGCAGATCTGCCAGTATCTGTTGAGAGAAATCAGAGTTAACGTTTCTGCTGCAGAGACCCTTCCTCAGAAACTGATAAGAACTACTTGGCTAGTTCCACTCCCCTTGTTTTACTGAAACAAAAGGAGACTCCTGTGTAATACAAACACCAGCATAGACAAGATGGGCAAAATGGCCTATCTCGGTGCTGTATGTATTTGATCTAGAAACATAGCAAAAAAGGAGTAGGCCATGTCCCTTGAGCCTCTTCGCCATACAATATGATCATGACTGATCATCCAATTCAGTAACCTTTCTCCTTGCAGCATTTGATCCCTTGTGTCCTAAGCACTATATTTAACACCTTCAGACAACTATCCAATTCTCTTTGAAAATCATTATTGAATTTTCTTTCATCACACTTTCCAGTGAAATTTTACAGATCCTAACCACACAATATTTAGATAGTGTTTCCTTGAAGTCACCATTGCTGCTTTAGCCATGTGATGAACGGGTATGGGTCACTCTCCATGTACTTTGCTGAGGCCCTTTTTGATTTTAAATATTTCCTCACCGCCTCCTTTTCTCTGAGGACAACAATTCCAGCTTCACCATTTTATTCATGAAACAGAAATTTCTCATCCCCAGATCTCTTTGTCAAGGTCTTTCTTGACAGCCTTCTTACCGTGTTGTGTCCCAGTTTTTTCACACTACTCCAGTAAATCCAAACCAGTGTACATAAAGGTTTAGTGTAATTTTCATTTTTTTGTACTCAATGCTCTCATATAAAGGCCAGGATCCCTTATGCCTTTTGACCCATTTTCTCAACTTGCTCTGTTCCGCCCTTCAATTATTTTTCTATATATACTTCCAGGTTTCTTGTTGCCTCTTTAAAATTACACATTTTTTAACATTCATTTAACTCTAATAGAGTTTTATAGAATTGAAAGGGGTCTTTTGGCCCATCATGTCCACAACCACTTTCAAGCATCTTTCTCTCTAGTCCCATTTTTCAGCATTTGGCCGATAGCCTTGTTTGCTGTGGCACTTCAAGTGCTCATCTAATCGCTTCTTAAATGTTGTGATGGTTCCTACCTCTATCACCTATTCAGGCAGCAGGTTCCAGATAACCACCATGCTCTGGGTGAAAAAATCTTCCTGAAATCCTCTCTGAATCTCCTGCCCTTTATTCATAAATCTATGCTTCCTGGTTTTTGATCCCTCTACCAAGGGAAAAAGTTTCTTCCTATCTACCTTCTCTGTGCCCCTCATAATTTTGTGTACCTCAATCAGGACCCATCTCCGCCTTCTATGCACTGTTCTTCCTACCAAAATGTAACCTTTCAGTTTTCCGCTTTAAATGTGTTGTTATGTTTTTGCAAGGTTTGTGGTTTAGGGTGTAGGTTTGCTTGCTGAGCTGTAGGTTTGATATCCAGACATTTCATTACCTGATTAGGTAACATCATCAGTGGCGACCTCCAAGTGAAGCGAAGCTGTTGTCTCCTGCTTTCTATTTATATGTTTGCCCTGGATGGGGTTCCTGGGGTTTGTGGTGATGTCATTTCCTGTTCGTTTTCTGTGGGGTTGTTGTGTGTTTGGCCATTCAACAAGCCTATAGCCATTTGCAATTTGTCACTATTTTTCTCAAATGTAATAGTACTTCCAGGTTTTGTTTTATCTGAATATCTTGAAGTTGTGATCTTTTCAGCCATGTTTAGGTAATTTAAAATATATCAAGAAAACCAGTGATTCTTATACTGATCTCTGGGAAACCTCCTGTATATCTTCAAATCTGAAAAGTCTTCCCTGTCACTTAACCAACTTTGAATCCATGCTGGCACTGAACCTTTTATACTTTACTGACACATTATCAAAACTCCTTTTGGAATTCAATGTTTTTTTTGTCATCCCTCTCTGTTAACTCATCAAAATAATGACATTAATCAAACACAATTTGCTAATAATAAATTTGTGTTGGCTTTCATTAACTAATCCAACTTGTCTAAGTGACTTAATTTTGTCCATGGTTATCCTTTCAAAAGTTTTCCCACCACAGAGATTAAATTGTGGCTGTAGTTACTGGAGAAAGTGAGGGCTGCAGATGCTCGGGGATCAGAGCTGAAAATGTGTTGCTGGAAAAGCGCAGCAGGTCAGGCAGCATCCAAGGAACAGGAGAATCAACGTTTCGGGCACAAGCCCTTCTTCAGGAATCTCCTGTTCCTTGGATGCTGCCTGACCTGCTGCGCTTTTCCAGCAACACATTTCAGTTGTAGTCACTGGACAAATCATTACATCCTTGTTCAAAAAAGAGGTAATATTTGTTAATCCCTCCGGTTTGGGTACCACTTTAGGAGAGTTAAGACCAAGTGCACATGCAATTTTTTTCCCTTGCTTCTCTCAGTTCTTTGATCCATTATGTCCAGTCCTGGTGATTTATCAACCTTGTGTACAACTAATTTTTCTAAATACCTCCCTTCCAGAGTCACAATCTCCTCCTCTTACAATATATTTTTTCTTTGGTAAAAACAAATACAAAATATAGATTTGTTACTTCAGCCATGCCCCACGCAGAGATGCCTTTTGATCCTTCTTCTGTTTCCCATCCTTTTTGTACATTTCTTGCATCTATAGGGCAACAAAATACTTTGATTCCTTTTTATGCTCACTGCCAGTCTCTTCTCATAATCTCTCTTTGCCTTCAGTAATTTCCACTGGTTCGTACTTGAACAGTCAACCTGAATGATGAAGGTTTGTGGTGTATTATTAGTATTGGGAAAGTTGAATTCTAATCAGACCATAATATTTAGGAGAAGAATTCAGCCATTTGGCCCAAGGAGTCTGCTCCACCACTCAATCATGGCTAATACATTTCTCAAATCAATTCTCCTGCCTTCTTCCCATAATTGTTGTGGTTCTGTTCGCCGAGCTGGGAATTTGTGTTGCAGACGTTTCGTCTCCTGTCAAGGTGACATCCTCAGTGCTTGGGAGCCTCCTGTGAAGCGCTTCTGTGATGTTTCCTCCGGCATTTATAGTGGTTTGTCTCTGCCGCTTCCGGTTGTCAGTTCCAGCTGTCCGTTGCAGTGGCCAGTATATTTGTTTGTTTCACAGGTCGATGTGTTTGTTGATAGAATCTGTGTATGAGTGCCATGCCTCTAGGAATTCCCTGGCTGTTCTCTGTTTGGCTTGTCCTACAATAGTAGTGTTGTCCCAGTCGAACTCCTATTGCTTGTCATCTGCGTGTGTGGCTACTAGGGATAGCTGGTCGTGTCGTTTCGTGGCTAGTTGGTGTTCATGGATGTGGATCGTTAGCTCTCTTCCTGTTTGTCCTATGTAGTGTTTTGTGCAATCCTTGCACGGGATTTTGTACACTACGTTGGTTTTGCTCATGCTGGGTATCGGGTCCTTTGTCCTGGTGAGTTGTTGTCTGAGAGTGGCTGTTGGTTTGTGTGCTGTTATGAGTCCCAGTGGTCGTAGTAGAGTTGAAAAATATGGTGCTGGAAAAACACAGCAGGCCAGGCAGCATCCGAGGACCAGGAGAATCTGCTCCTCGGATGCTGCCTGGCCTGCTGTGTTTTTCCAGCACCACATTTTTCAACTCTGGTACTCCAGCATCTGCAGTCCTCACTTTCTCCTCGTGGTCGCAGTAGTCTGGCTGTCAGTTCAGAAATGTTGATGTATGGTAGTGTGGCTAGTCCTTTGGGTTGTGGCATGTCCTCATTCCGTTGTCTTTCCCTGAGGCATCTGTTGATGAAATTGCGCGGGTATCCGTTTTTGGCGAATACATTGTATAGGTGTTCTTCTTCCTCTTTTTGCAGTTCTGGTGTACTGCAGTGTATTGTGGCCCTTTTGAACAGTGTTTTGATGCAACTTCTTTTGTGTGTATTGGGGTGGTTGCTTTCGTAGTTCAGGACTTGGTCTGTGTGTGTGGCTTTCTTCCCATAACCTTTGATCCCCCCTACTAATCAAGAACTTATCTATCTCTGTCTTAAATATGCTCAATGACTTGGCATCTACATCTTTCTGTAGCAATGAGTTCTGCAGATTCACCACCCTCTAACTAAATAAATTCCTCATCTCCATTCTAAATGGTTGTCCCTTCATTCTGAGACTGTGCCCTTGTATCCTCGTTTGTTCTACTCGTGGAAGTATCATCTTCACATCTACTTTATCCAGGCCTCTCAGTGTTCAGTAAGTTACAATGAGCTCCTCTTTATTCTTCTAAACTCCTTGAGTACAGATCCAGAGTCTGCAACTGCTCCTCATATGACAAGCCCATCATCCCTGCGGTTATTCTTGTAGACCTCCTCTGGACACCCTCCAATGCCAACACATTCTTCCTTAGATATGAGTCCCAAAACTGTTCTCAGTATTCCAAATGTGGTCTGTCCAGAGTCTTGTACAATTTCAGCAGTGCATTTAGTATTCTAGCCCTCTTGAAATGAATGTAATGTTGCATTTGCCTTCCTAATAGCCAACTACTGGGACTCCCAAGGCCATTTGCACTTCAGATTCCCGAAGCCTTTTGTCATTTAGAAAATAGTTGGTTTAATAACAGGAAGAGAAAATTCCAGAACTGTTGAAGAAGAGGTATTTAGGAATCCACATTAATAAATAATGAAAGGAACAGAATAGGACCCCTCAAAGATCAGCAAGGCAGCCTATGTGTAGAACCGCGGGAGATACTACATGAGTATTTTGTATCAACGTTTACTGTGAAGAAGGACATGGAAGATATAAAATGTGGGGAAATAGATGGTGACATCTTAAAAAATATCCATATTATAGCGAGTGCTGGATTATTATGGAGTGCTGGATGTCTTGGAATGCATAAAGGTGGATAAATCCCCCAGACCTGATCAGGTGTACCCTAGAACTCTGTGTGAAGCTAGGGAAGTGATTGCTGGGCGCCTTGCTGAGATATTTGTATCATCAAAAGTTACAGTTGAGGTGCTGGAAGACTGGAGGTTGGCTAACGTGGTTGTGCCAGTTACAAAAGATGGTAAGGAAAAGCCAGGGAACTATAGACTGGTGGTGGGCACGTTGGAGGGAATTCTGAGAAACAGGATTTACATGTATTTGGAAAGGCAAGGACTGGCTTTGTGCATGGGAAATCCTGTCTCACTAACTTGATTGAGTTTTTTTGAAGAAGTCACAAAGAGAATTGATGAGGGCAGAGCAGTGGATGTGATGTATGTGGACTTCAGCAAGGCGTTCAACAAGGTTCCCCATGGGAGACTGATTAGCAAGGTTAGATCTCGTGGAATATTGGGAGAACTAGCCATTTGGAGACAGAACTGGCTTAAAGGTAGGAGACAGAACTGGCTTAAAGGTAGAAGACAGAGGGTGGTGGTGGAGACTTGCTTTTCAAACTGGAGGCCAGTGACCAGTGGAGTGCCACAAGGATCAGTGCAGGGCCCACTGCTATTCATCATTTATGTAGATGATTTGGATGTGAACATAGGATGTTAGTTAGAAAGTTTACAGATGACACCAAAATTGGAGGTGCAGTGGACAGTGAAGAACGTTACCTGAGTACAACATGATCTTGATCAGATTGGCCAAGGAGTGGCAGATGGAGTTTAATTTAGATAAATGTGAGGTGCTGCATTTTGGAAAGGCAAATCTGGGCAGGACTTATACACTTAACATTAAGGTCCTGGGCAGTTTTGTTGAGAAGAGACCTTGGAGTGCAGATTCTTAGTTCCTTGAAAGTAAAGTCTCAGCTAGATAGGATAGTGAAGAAGGCATTTGGTATGCTTTCCTTTACTGGTCAGAGCATTGAGTATAGGAGTTGGGATGTCATACTGCAGATGAATATTGCATGCAATTCTAGTCTCCTTCCTTTTGGAAGGATGTTGTAAAACTTGAAAGGGTTCAGAAAAGATTTACAAGGATGTTGCCAGGGTTGAAGGATTTGAGCTATAAGGATAGGCTGGGGCTGTTTTTCCTGAAGTGTCACAGGCTTATAGAGGTTTATATGAAGAGTATGGATAGGATAAATAGACAAGGTATTTTCCCTGGGTTGGGGCAACCCAGAATGAGAGAGCATAAGTTTAGGGTGAGAGGGGAAAGATTTAAAAGGGACCGGAGGGGCAACCTTTTCATGCAGAGGGTGGTACGTGTATGGAATGAGCTGCCAGAGGATGTGGTGGAGGCTGGTACGATTGCAACATTTAAAAGGCATCTGGATGCGTACATGACTAGCAAGGGTTTAGAGGGATATGGGCCAAGTGCTGGCAAATGGGACTAGATTAATTACTCTCTATGACTGTATTAAAGGTTTGTTATGGGGCTTATGAAGAGGCTTTCACTGAGTGAATGTAGATGTACAGTTGTAACAAGACTTCTGTTTTTTAAATTCCAGCCCCGAGTAATAAAGATCAAAATTCTATTTACCTCCTTAACTACTTGATACATCTGTATGCAAACCTTTTGTACTTCATCAACAAGAACACCCAGATTACTCGGTGCTACGGTTTTAGAGTCTCTTCCCACGTAAATAATAGCATGCCTTTTGATACTTCCTTCCAAAGTGCAGGATCTCACACTCCACCTGCCAGGAATTTTGCCCACAAACATTCAATCTGTTTGTGACCCCTCGCAGATTCCTCACTACAACAAGCACCTCTTTTTGCATTATCAGCAAATTTGGATACATTATACTCTATCCCCTCCTCTGAGTTATTAATATAGATCATGAATAATCGAGATCTGAGGTCTGATCTTTATGGTACTCCACTAGTTATGTCTTTCTGAACTGGAGAAAAACCCATTAATCTTGATTCTGTCTCCTGTGTTTTAGCCAATCCTCAGTCCATACTAATACCTTATCCCCAATACAATGAGCAACTAAATTGGGTAAAACTTTTAGGGCAGCATGGTGGCTCAGTGGTCAGCACTGCTGTCTCACAGTAGCAGGGTCCTAGGTTTGATTCCAAACTCGGGCGGTTGTCTGTGTGGAGTTTGCACATTCTCCCCCTGTCTGCCTGGGTTTTCTCCGGGTGCTCCAGTTTCCTCCCACAGTCCAAAGATGTGCAGGTCAGGTAGGTTAGCCATGCTAAATTGACCATAGTGTTAGGTGCATTAGTCAGAGGGTGGGTTACTCTTCGGCGGGTCGGTGTGGACTGGTTGGGCTGTTTCCACACTGTAGGGAATCTAATCTAATCTTTTATGCGGTACCTTCTGGAAATCCAAATGCACATCTAGTTGTTCTCCTTTATCAACTCTGCTCATTAAATTTGTCAAACTTGATTTCTCTTTCACAAAACCTATTTGAATGTGATAGACTTTTCTAAATGGCCTGTTATTTCTTCCTTTTCCCCTTGACAGATGTAATGATAACTAGCCTATATTTCTTGATTGCTGTCTCCCCTCCCATTTTGAATTAGCAGTTTTCTAACCCACTGGAACTCTTAGAACATAGAACATAGAAGAATACAGCGCAGTACAGGCCCTTTGGCCGATCCAAGCCCAACTAACCTACACTAGCCCACTATCCTCCATATGCCTATCCAATGCCCGTTTAAATGCCCATAAAGAGGGAGAGTCCACCACTGCTACTGGCAGGGCATTCCATGAACTCACGACTCGCTGAGTAAAGAATCTACCCCTAACATCTGTCCTATACCTACCATCCCTTAATTTAAAGCTATGCCCCCTCGTAATACGTGGAGAAAGGTTCTCATGGTCAACCCTATCCAAACCCCTAATCATCTTGTACACCTCTATCAAGCCACCC
>NC_057748.1:21242423-21263181 GCF_004010195.1 Chiloscyllium plagiosum | reverse complement strand
GTTTCTCGGACTATTAGGAGGCCTGTAAATAACTTCTAACAGGGTGAGCTCACCTTTCCTATTCCTCACCTCAGCCCAAACTACCTCAGATGGCAAATCTTCATCCATCGTCCTTTCCACCGCTGTAATACTATCTTTGATAAGCAATGCCACACCTCCCCCTCTTTTACCCCCACCTCTGACCCTACTAAAACATTTAAACCCTGGAACCTGCAACAGCCAATCCTGTCCCTGTTCTACCCATGTCTCCGTAATAGCCACAACATCAAAATCCCAGGTACCAACCCACGCTGCTGGAATACTGAGAGTTCTGGAATATTTCAACCAATGTCACAACTATATCTGCAGCCACCTCCTTTAAAACCCTTTGAAAGGTGATCATCAACTCCTGGCAATTTGTCTCCCATTATGAGATCATTTACCCATTAGCACTTTGCTTATGTGTTATCTTTGGGATGTTTATAGCATTCTGCATGAAATTTAATGCGAAATATTGGGATAAGTTAACTGCCATTTATATGTAATTAGTGTCCAAATCACATCCTCCAAGGGTCTCACACTTATCTTTTTTATTCCTATATCATAGGAGCTGTTTCTGTTTGGTTTTCTTTGTTCCTAGCTGGTTCCTAACTTGTTCCTAACTTTCACAATCAACTTCTGGCCCTGTTTTTTAGGCTTTTAGTCATTTGCCTACCATTAGATTTTGTTGCTTTGTTTGCCTTATTTTTTATATTGGAAATGTTCTATGACTGCCTTTGTTAGACACAAATGGTTCATTCTTCTCAAGACCTCCTTTTTGACTGGAATAAGTGTTTGCTTAATGTCATGAAATATGTGCTTCAATGCCTTCCCTGCCTCATCCACTGACTTTCCCTTTTAGTCTATTTTCTCAGCCCACTTTAGTTAACTTTTCATAACTCTAATTGCCCCTGTCTCAGTTGAGGACACTGGTTTGAGGCCTGCATTGCTCTCCATGATCTAAAATAGCCTGTTCCTAGGGAGATTCTGTGATATATTCTTCTGAGATACAATCTCTGCTGTACACTACAAAGTTGTCTTCTGTGTCCCCCTTCCCCATCCGATTTGTTCAGTCACGATTAAAATCAGCCGTTAAAATTGTAATGGCCATCTTACACACCTCCAGTATTTCCAAATTTATCTTGTCCTACAGTGAGACAACTCTTTGGGGGCTTGTAGATTACTTCCACCCATGACTGTTCCCTTATTTCCACCCCAACTGATTCCACATCACAATTTATTGCACCCATATCATTGCTCACCACCACATTTACACCATCCTTTATTAACAAAGCCACCCCACTTCCTTTTACATTTTGTCTATTCGGGAATGTCAAATAGTGTTGAATATTGGCCTCGGCAACTCAGCTATCAAGTCACGTTTGTTTCTATTTGTGCCATCAACTCATCTATCCTGGATGAGATAGGTTTGCTCGCTGAGCTGGAAGGTTCATCTATCCTGTTACAAACACTGCATGCATTCACATAAAGAGCCTTAGGCCACGACTTTTCACCACTTATCACCTACCTTGCTTCCAATTTCTGCACTTTTCTCAATTTCTGCATTGCTTTGTGTAAATTTTTGTTCCTGTCACACTCCGGTTATCACTCATCCAATCACAACCCTGCACTTCGACACTCTCTCATTTTTGACTTTTAAAATTTCACTTCTGTTGAAACCCCCATCTATATTGAGTTGACAAGAAGTTTAGTCACCAATAAAGTGATGAGCCTATGGAATTCACTGCCACGGGAAAGTCGTTGATGTCAAAACGTGTTTTCAAGGAGGTGGATATAATTTGTGGCAGAGGGAACAAGGGATATGGGGAAGAGTGGAATCAGGATATTGAGCTCAATGATCAGCCATGATCATATTGAATGGTGGAGTATGCTCAGGATCGAATGGCCTACTTCTGTTCCTCCCTCTTATGTTTCTATGAAAATTCTTCCAAACATTCTTCAGAAACTTTTTCCCCTCTTTGTCCTTTATTACTTCCTAACCCAGTATATATTTCCAACAGTTGGTGCTCTGTGTGAATGAATGAATGATTTTATTGTCACGGGTATTTTACAGAGAAGCACAGTAAAAATACGGTGAAAAGCTTTTCCACCGTCGCCATGGTCCAGCACCATTTTGAATAGTTTAAGAAAAAAAGAATTAGAAAGATATAGATTAAAGAGAATCCATCAGTCCTGAGCCAGCTCATCATCAACAATGCCAGTAGTATATACCTGTTGGTGTCATGGTATTTTTTTCTAAATTTACCAGAGAAATTTTGTCCTGGATCCCTCTAGGACCCTCCCTCCCTCTCTCTCTGTCTCGCGCGCTCTCTCTGTCTCGCGCACTCTCTCTGTCTTGTGATCCCTCTCGCTCTATCTCTCTCTTTCCTCCCACCCTTCCTCCAGGATTTTAATATTCTTCTTGCCCAATACTTCCAGTGTGTCTCCTTTCTTTTCGTCCCAATCTTTTTCGAATTCCTCAGATTCTGACCTTTTATTCAGCCCATTGTCCGTGGGTACTCATCACATGGGTTATCATTTGCCCTGCTGTGGTTGTTTAGATAGATACATTTTAAATCTAACTTAGACCTTATTACATCCCCTCTTTAATCAATGTCAGAGACAGTAGCGTTATGGTGATGTTACAGGACCAGTAATCCAGAGGCCCCAGCTAATACTCCAGGAACACAACTTTCCATCTCTCTGTCTCGAAGGAACAGAGCAATTGCTGAACAAAGCAGAGAGAGAACCCAATGGGCTGCACGCCTGGGGTTTGTTCCAACCCAAAGTGATATTTTGGGCAACATCCTCTTCCTTTAGTTTGGAACTTGTAAGTTACTTTTCTACACCCAAAGTCAATAGGAAAATTTGAACAAACTGGCAATGTGAGATAATGACAGGGGATTGATGATGCAAGGTCATTCAGTTGAAACAGTAACTCTTGTGTTTCTCTCTCTCTTTACAGTTGCAGCCTTTGTGGTTTTCTGGGTTTATTAAGGAGCCTGTTGAACGTTTCACAGCTGCAGAATGTGTTGACCATCCAGTGAAGACTCTCAGTTTCTCCAAAGGCTAACAGGCCATGTTTGTCCCCCGGTCGCTGAAGGTGAAAAGAGTGGAAGAAGGCGAAGGCCAAGCTGCCAAGAAAAGTAAAGTCCTTTGCGATGATTCGGGGGACACTGAGCAGTCCCAGGGGGTCAGGGAAGATCCTGAGTCCACTGCCGGTCCAGAGGAGGAGGAGGAGGAGGAGGAGCCAGTGAAGCAGCTGAGCAAAGTCCAGCGCTGGCCAGAGCCAGGAGAACCGGTCTGCTCAGTGTGTGGCCGGTACGGTGAATATATCTGCAATGAGACTGACAGCGATGTGTGCAGCCTGGAGTGTAAAGCCCAGAATCTGCAGCGTTTGGGATTGGGGGCTCCAGCACCCGTTGCTGAGGCACAGCCCAGCCTGCAGCCGGAGGAGCAGCCTGGCAACTACGTGGAGCACCCATTTATCTCCAGCCTGAGGGCCGAACAGGTGGAGGCCCTGCAGCACCAACTTGGCATTGCCGTGTCGGGCCCGGCTGTCCGGCCCATTGTGGAATTTGAGCATTGCGGCTTCCCCGAGACCCTGAACGGGAACCTGGCGAGGCTGGGCTACCTGAGCCCTACCCCGGTACAGATGGAGATGCTGCCACAAGGCTTGGTGGGGAAAGATGTCCTGGCAGCAGCGGACACTGGCTCAGGAAAAACTGCGGCTTTTCTGCTTCCAGTTATCATGGCAGCAATGCGAGAGGTGAGGGGCGACGGAGAAGGCTGGAGGGGCAGAGGGAGAGCGATGAGGAGAGGGAGGGTGGGCTGGAGGAGGTAGTTGTACATTGCAAATACAGAGGATCTCCAATTTGCATTAACGAAATGCTAAAGAATCTTGCACATTGTCCCTGTGTCCAAATTCTGACTTATGTTTTTTAAGTACAGAGCAAGTTATTGCAATCTGGAACATTGACCTGAAACAACAATGGAGGCGGAATCAATAGTGGCTTTCAAAAGGGAATATTCACAAAGGAAACTTTTTGCACGTTTTGGGATTAGCTCTTTCAAAGAACCCATCATGCACAATCGACTAAATCGCTTCTTGCTGTGCTGTTTACATGATTCTATGAATCCGAGTGAGGTAAAATTTGCACAGAATGCTGGTTTGACCACACACAACTTTGGGCACACTGTGGTCTCCACTTTATAAAACAAATGTTTGGATGCTGGGGAAGGTATGATAAAATATTTGCCAGGATGGTACCAGAAGTAAAAATTTGCATGACTATTTAAAATATCCTTTCATTGTTTAGCAGTCCAAAACTAGGAGGACCATAAATGTATGATGATCATTCATAAATTCAATCAATAATTCAGGAGAAAACTTATGCAGAATCTGGTAGGATGTGGAACTTGCTACTACCCAATAGAATCTGTAACCTAGGTGTACTGTTTTATCTGCAATCTGGGTAAAAAGCAAGGACTGCAGATGCTGGAAGCCAGATTCTAGATTAGAGTGGTACTGGAAAAGCACAGCAGTTCAGGCAGCATCCGACGAGCGGTAAAATCCCTTCATCAGAAATAGAGCTTTATCTGCAATCTGGCCACTGACTTAAGGGTACAGTTGAGTTGCCAATTTAGGTAATCGTATCTGCTGACTCAGAGAGCAGTTGGAACTGATTGGGAATTTCAAACATTGGGTCAAGGACTGGTTCTGTTTATAATCATTGCTCTGTGACTAACAAAGTGTGAGATTGTGAAGTTTTGTCTTGTCTGGACTGACAGATGTACATTAGAGACAAAAGCACTTTTGGCACAGTGAAGTATTTCTGAAGGGCAGTTGTTGTTGTAATTTTAAAAATTCGTTCATGGAATATGGACATTGCTGGCTGTGCCAGCTTTTATTGCCCAGAGGACACTTAAGAGTCAACATGGGCAGGCAGTGGCTTAGTGGTATTATTGCTGGACTATTAATTCAAGTAATGTTCTGGGGAGTGGGGTTCAAATCCCCCCTGTGGCAGACAGTGGAATTTGAATTCAATAAAAATCTGGAATTAAGAGTCGAAGGGGGAGCATGAAATCTTCGACAATTTTCAGAAAAAAATAATCTGTTTCCCTAGTCTCATAAACAGCATGGAAACAGACCCTTTGGTCCAACCAGTACTTGCTGACCATGTTGTCAAACTAAATTAGTCTCGCCTTTCCTATTCATGTCTTTATCTAAATGTCTTTTAAACTCTGTAACTGTACCTGCATTCACTATTTTCTTTGGCAATTCATTCCACACACAAACCACTCTGTGTTTTTTAAAAAAAAGTCTCCATATGTTCTTTTTTAAGTCTTTTTCCTCACCTTAATAATATGCTCCCCAGTTGTAAACTTCTCCAGCCAAGGGAAAACACCCTTGCCATTCACACTATCTATGCAACTCCTGGTTTTATAAACATCAATACATCACCCCTCCACCTGCTACGCTACAATGAAAAAAGTCCCAGCCTTTCTAATCTATTTTTATATCTCAAATCCTCCCAGCAACGTCCTGGTTAATCCATTCTGGAGATTTCTTAAATTTCCAGTTTAATGATATCCTTCCCAGACTACCAGAACTGCACACTTTTCGAGAAGGAAACTACTGTTCTTACCTGTGATTGCAGACCCACAGCAATGTGTTTGACAGTGAACTCTCGATTAGGGATGGATAATAAATGCCAGCTTAACCAGTGTTCCTCCATCGCAGAAATGAGTTTTAAAAAAAATGATTGTGGGTCTAAAGTAACATGTAGGCTAGACCAGGTAAGGATGGCAGATTTCCTTTCATTAGATTAGATTCCCTACAGTGTGGAAACAGGCCCTTCCAGTCCACACCGACCCTCAGAAGAGTAACCCACCCAGACCCATTTCCCTCTGACTGATGCACCTAATACTATGGGCAATTTAGCATGGCCAATTCACCTGACCTGCACATCTTTGGACTGTGGGAGGAAAGATTGGAGTACCCGGAGGAAACCCACACAGACACGGGGAGAATGTGCAAACTTCACACAGACAGTCGCCTGAGGCTGGAATCGAACCTGGGACCGTGGTGCTGTGAGGTAGAGGTGCTAACCACTGAGCCACTGTGCCGCCCCATAATGGACATTAGTGAACTAAATGGGTTTTGGTACAATCATTTTTTTTTCGAACGTTATTGAACTTTTAGGTGGTGGGTTTTGAACCCAGCTGGGGTTGTGGATTGCTAGTCCGGTATCGTGACTACGACGCACAAGTAGATTTATTTGCATAGCAATAGACTAGACTACAAACTGGGCAGAAATGGGAATAAACATTGCTTAGAATATTCTTAGGAGACAATGGATAAGAAAAAGCTGGGTTTAAGAAAGAAGTAATTCCTGGTAATTAGTGGATTACACAGAGTGGTAGAAGTGGACTGTTAGAATAAAAGGAAAGTTGCATAAAATTACATATAATAGTATGTGTATTTTCCAGTTGTGAGGATGCTTTTGAAGCAGAGGCTGTGCTTGTATTTGAAGGAATAGGGCATGTGATTTTTGGCTTATTGTTCATGTAGATGATAAACACCAACATAGAGTGGTATAAATAGCCTGTCTGTGTTATAATTTCTTCGTAATTTAATTTCTAACCCTGTAGCATCTAACCTTGGGTGTTTGGCTCTGTATCACTTTGTGTTGATCTCGGAGTGTTTTGATGACATTGAAAGCCCAAAATGAGAACATTTTTTGGTGTCTCCAGCAGTCGCATTCCATAAACTGAATAATTTAAAAAAAAGAATGGGAACACAAAATTCAGAAACTGATTACTTTCTCAGTTCAACGTTGCAGATGTGGAATAAAGCGGAACTGTCTGTCTCAGAATTTGAATGGTAGCATCTTTTGTTTTCCTGTCTTTCAGAACAAGAAGACTTCAGCCCAGCAGCCGACTGGACTGATCCTGACTCCGACACGTGAACTTGCCATTCAGATCGAAGGGCAGGCCAGGGAGCTGATGATGGGTTTGCCCAACATGAGAACTGCACTGCTGGTCGGGGGAATGCCTTTACCCCCACAGCTGCACCGCCTCAAACAAAGCATTCAGGCAATCAACAGTCTATTCAGACAGAGTTTTATTTGCTCAGTCTTGTAATTTCTCTGTTATTTTTCCCTACTTGTTGCTGCTTCTCTCCTTAAGAGACTAACTCTGAATAGGATGAAGTTACACAGATTTTGGTTGCCTTCATGGCCAATCCTTTTAATGAACTTGGGCAATAGTTGTTAGCAGTGTATTCAACTGTATGGCTTCGCATCTGAACTTAATCCTATCTTCTGTTCAACTTTTGCACAGTCACCCCGTTCCCATGAAATGTTGGCTTTGCCAATGACATTTTTCCACAAATGGACAAAATAGGGTGTCACGGATGAGGACTGCTAGTTAATTTTGTTTTTTGTTGTTTGTTTGTTTTCCAATTCCTTACCTGATGGTGTTAAGGCTAACTGCAGCCCTGTCTGAGATCTGGTAACTGCACAAACCAGCAATCCAACCAGGACCTGCTGGTCTGTGTGGCTGAGTCCCACCTGGCCTAGTTACCAATTAAATCATAATGTATTCTTTATTGGTTTGTGTTGCTTTCACATGAATGGGCTGCTATTTGAAGGGCACAGTTTTCCAGCATTACCAAGAGCAGCCAGTCCTCAGAGTCTCACTTTAACATTGCTACTTGTGCCCTATAGGAGGATCCATGTAATGGTGCCTGTGATCTCTCCTGTGTTATCTGTTAATAGTGGTGAGTTAGTTCCTCTGTCCATGTGAGAACAGTCATTGTTTCTGAGTTATTTCCGTGTTGTTGTTCTACTCAGTACAGAAAATGAAACATAGGTCCTCCAGAATTCAAAACATGGGATACTGTTGTGTTCCTCTTGTTATCTCTGCACCAGTTCCTTCTTCCGCTAACCCAGAAATCTGGTTACAACATGACAATTGCTAAATCTCCTCCTTTAAGATACTCCTTAAAATCTATCTCTTTCACCAAGCTTTTGGACCACCTGTCCAAGTATCTTGCGTAGCTGTATCAAATTGCTTCTGATAATACCTTTTAATGTAGCAAAAATGGCATTTTATCTGTGTTGGGATGAAAACAGATATACTCCGCAACTGTCAGGCAACATCAGTGGAGAGAAAAATGGAGCGAAAGTTGCAGATCTGTGACTTTTCATCAGATTGGGGCTTGTTCTTACAGTGGAGAAGTTAAGTAGAAGATTTGAAGAGAGGTGTTCAGTATCCTGAATGGTTTTGATAGAGTGAATAAAGGGAAAATATTTCCAGTGATATGGCCAGGATCCAGGGAGAAACCCTTAAGGTAATGGCAAAATAACTAGAGATTATGATCTGGAATGCAATACAAAACAGGTTTGATGGTGGCTTTCAAGAGGGAATTGAATAAATACTCTAAAGGGGAAAATGTGGAAGGCTATGGGGAAAGAACAGTAGACAGGATAGCTTCTACAAAGAGTTGTCACAGGGCTGATATCACCTTCTGAATTGTATGATGCTGTGACATTCTCAAACTGGAATTACTGATGTCCCGTTCTCTGGATTATTAATCCAGTGAAAAAAAATCATTAATGTACCAATTCAAATAAGATAGGGCGTCGCGGTGGCTCAGTGGTTAGCACTGCTGCCTCACAGCACCAGGGACCCAGGTTCGATTCCAGCCTCTGGCTACTTCTCTGTGTGGAGTTTGCACATTCTCCCCGTGTCCTCGTGGGTTTCCTCCGGGTGCTCCGGTTTCCTCCCACAGTCCAAAGATGTGCAGGTCAGGTGAACTGGCCATGCTAAATTGCCCATAGTGTTAGGTGCATTAATCAGACAGATATGGGTCAAGGTGGGTTACTCTTCGGAGGGTCGGTGTGGACTGGTTGGGCCAAAGGGCCTGTTTCCACACTGTAGGGAATCTAATCTAAGATTAGTTTGTGTAAATCAATAAACATTTGCAAATGTAAGTTTTAAAATATGCCTACCACCTAAGGTATTAAATGTCTAACATCTGGTATGTACTTAGTGTTTGTGACTATTGTTACTTGGGTGGAACATTTGGATGTTAAATTTAACCACACGGCATGTATAGGAAAGATTTGTATGGATCCTTCACAGCCAATGAAGTACTTTGGAATGTAGCTATAAATGTGATGTAGGAAACTTGACAGCTAATTTATACATTGTAATCTCTCACCAACAACATTGAGATTAGAACCAGATAATGTATTTTCAGAGATACCAATTAAGGCATAAACACTGCCCATGGCACTGGGAATATCTTGGTCTAAGTTTTGTTCTAAATTTGCGGACTGGGACTTCAATCGCATGACATCCTAACTCAGGGCAAATGTGCTACAGGCATATACAGTACTTAGCTTGCTATAAGTACGTGTACAGTACTTATTACCATTACCAGTGTCAGGTGGCACTACTGCTCCTGTATCGCTCAACCAAATCTATGCTCGATGTAAGATCACCCTTTTGAACTTGCAGATGGATTTTCAATTGATGGAAACTCCCAACCTGCATGACCATGAGTGTGACAGTGAAACATTCACTAACAGTAGGATTCTCAAACATACATGATAAGAGATGGTAACAGAGACAAAATGTGTGGCGCTGGAAAAGCACAGCAGGTTAGGCAGCATCCGAGGAGCATGAGAGTCGATGTTTTGGGCAGAAGTCCTTCATCAGGAATGCCAATAGTTGAGTGTAGAGTTGCCAACTGTGATGAAATATATTCCTGGAGGTTTCATCATAGGATCTACTTCCAATGAACAGCCAACATACCCACCCTTGTGCATTGCCTTCCAACTCCAATTGGAAAGCAAAAAATACTCTCATTACTCAAAGGGATGATACCTGACTGTGAGCTAAACAATCTTGAATCCGCATTTTCAATATTTTTATATCTGGTAAAGAGAAATGTTGAAAGAAAATGGCAAAACAAATTAATATCACTGTAATTTTTCTTTCCCAGGGCTGTATACCACATTGTCCTGGAGTGGACACCATTTCCGCCTACCCTGTCACCACCTCTGCACTCTCCTTTCCTTTCTACTCTTCTGTCCCCAGCTCTCATACCTTTGCCAACATCACCAATCTCTTACCTATCTCCCCACCCATTGGACTTGCCAACTTAATCACAAGTTAATCTCCAACAAAACTATCCATCTTGACTAAACTCAATACACAGACTCTATGTGCACCAGCTACTGGGATAGTTAGGGTAGTTAGTTGCCTGGAAACAGAAACAAATTTGAATTAGGCCAATCAGTTTAAATATTCCCCAAAACAAATAGCAAACTCCAATCCAGTTTGGATTTAGTATATTGAAAATTTTAAAAGCCAATGACACAATCTGATGCTTTGGGGGTAGAAGACCAGGGGAAATTGAACAATTGAGAGGAGAACTGACACACTACTTGGCCCAAAGCACTTCCATGTCACCAGTCACTCCGTTAGTAGAGATTCTTTCATCCACCACCCTGGACTGCCTCTTCTCTCAATGTACTTCCTGCAGAATATCATTTGGTCTTTAATTTTAAATTAGACTTTTTGGTTCTATCCACAGGTCATTATAGCAACCCCGGGGCGGCTGCTGGAAATTCTAAAGCAAGAAGCTGTCAGCCTGTGTGGAGTGCAGGTTGTGGTGGTGGATGAGGTAAATGTTGATGTTGAAGCATCCTTTTTAAAATCGCATCTGAATTCAACACCTGCAGCCAAAGCTCAAGCCATCCCTGATTGAAAGAAGTGCTCTCCGCCTTGAATTTTGAATGAGTTTGACCAATATCTGTTCCATTTCCCATGGCTGTGACCATACAGTTTTGGTGATAATCCCAGGAGAGGCTGTTCTGTGATAACAGGAGGAGTTATCCTTGTGCAGCGTGAGCTCTCTGCAGACGTGGTCCAGTTAAATGAAGTATTATGTTGAATATATCCCATGCTTACTTGCCCTGTAAGTATTTGATGGGTAGTGTAGAGGGAACTTCAAACATTTAGAAGTTGCAATATGGAAACAGACCATTCAACAGGACCACTCCATGTTTGTGTTCATGCAATAACTAATGTATCTTCTTATTCCTTCAAACCATTTCCCTTCAGTCACCCATCTAATCTTCAACATTGACGGATTCTACCTCAACCACTTCTAGAAGTCAATTCTACAGCCCCTCCATTCTTTGTAGACATTTTTCCAATCCTTTTATTCATAGGAAGAGGAGTAGGCTATTCAGCCCCTCCAGCCTGCTCCACCATTCTAGATTATCATTATCTACCCCGATGTAATTTTTCCATGCCTTTCCCATATTCCTTGGTGTAATTTGTATTCAGAAATCTATCAATTTCTGTCTTCAACACAGTCAGTTATGCTTCCACAGCCCTCAGAGAGAGAGAGAGGGAGGGAGGGAGGGAGGGAGAGAGAGATTTCTGAAGACACTCTACCTTTTGAGGGAAGAAATTCTTCCTCATCTTAGTCCTGAGTGGCTTGCTTCATATTCTGAATACTTCCCCCACCAACCAGTGGAAACATCTTTTCTGCATTTACCCCTGTTTATTTTAGAAGTTTCAACAGTATTTCACCCCTCATTCTCCTAAACTCTATAGGAAATATAAACCCGATGTTTTCAATCTTTCCTCATAGTCTTGCCTTCCCAGGGACTGGTCTGGCCAACCTCTCTCTGACAAATATATCCTTCCCAACTGCACAGGATACCCCGTGTCCAGTCTATTCTATTCAATTCAAGCAAAGTATCTTCACTTCTGTGCTCAAAGCCCGCTGTGATAAAGGCCAAATGTTTTATATTTAATTCTACATTTACAGGTTTCCTTGTTCTTAAATTCTCAACTACTGTTGGCCTTGGCTTTGAAGTACACTGTGAAGTCATTTAAATCACCTGCCCTGCTTCACTAAAGGTTCGGATGTGATGTGTGATCTTTGGGGTGAGGTGGTTGACACCAATGCTGCAGGACAGTAAAGATAGCAGGACTAACTATGTTCAAAACAGGAAATCATTTTTCAATTAACTTGCAGGTGGGCTTTATGTTCTGTCTGTTGATTCAAGCTTATCATTGAGGCTGTTTTATAAGTAGCTCCCACACCTGCAACCTCTGCCCCATAGAAAGAGACAAATACAGTCAGCACAGGAACAGAGCTGACTGTTTCCAGTTTCCCCTCCAAGTCTCACACCGTCCTGTCTTGGAAATATTTATTACTGTTCCTTCATGTCATTTGGGTTAAAATTCTGGAGCTCTGTACCTACACTGAGAGTGCCTTCACGACACAGATCTCAACAGTTTAATAAGGTTGCTCACCTCAAGTGTTTTGAAGCAATATTGCTGGCCTTACCCATATTCTGAACAACAATAACAAGTGTGCACTGTGCAACGTTGCTGATGGTAAACTAAAAGATGTTATTTTTCACTAAGGTTGACACCATGTTGAAGATGGGATTCCAGCAGCAGGTGTTGGACATTCTGGAGAAAATGCCCTCTGAGCATCAAACGATTTTGGTCTCTGCTACCATCCCAGCAGGTATCGAGCAGCTGGCCGGCCAGTTCCTGCAGGACCCAGTCAGGATCACAGTTGGAGAGATGAACCAGCCTTGTTCTAATGTCCGTCAAATTATCCTGTGGGTAGAGGAACCGTCCAAGAAGAAGAAGCTGTTTGAGATTTTGAACGCAAGTCGAATTGAATATTTCTGTACAATTGTAAAGTAGAATCTCTGTATCACCCCAATAGTGGGACAGGGACAAGGGAGAGTGGAACTTGCCTGTCGTTATAATCCAGAGATTGGCGACACAGTGGGGTGTACAGGCTGTTTTGTGTATCGATAGACAAGAGTGGAACTGAACCACTGCGAACAGGTTCTGTGTTTGATCCCAATCGGTGCAGAACTAACATTAGTGTTCAGGATTTGAAGGGTCGGAGTGGCAGATGTGGAGCTTCAGACACAGCTATTCTCACTCTGGCACTGATTCAAAGGCATGTGAATGTAGTAGAAAATTAAGGGTGAGGACATGATTAGGTGCTACTGAGATGCATTCGCAGTTAAATAGCTGCCTTGTTGACCTGAAAGTGTATCATTTGAGTAATGGACTGAAAGTCCATTTGAACCACAGGAAGTTGTATCTTCACAACTGGGGAGGTAGAGCGAAAGGAGCCAATGACCATTTTAGGAGGAGATTACTCCAGATGCTGGAATCTGAACTGAAAACAAAAAAATGCTGGAAATCACAGTGGGTCAGGCAGCATCCAGTATTTTTTGATTTCAGTTTAATAACCATTTTTACTTTCTCAACCTTTCTTTTGTACAAACACTTTCTAATCCATTTTTGGTTTGTCCCTCTGATCTAGGATGGCAAGCTCTTCCAACCCCCTGTGCTGGTGTTTGTGGACTGCAGACTGGGAGCTGATCTCCTGTCAAATGCTGTGCAGACAGTCACAGGCCTGAAAACAGTGGCCATTCACTCAGACAAGGTCCAGTGTGAACGGAATCAGATTCTGCAGGTAAAGGGCTGATGGAAACCAATGTGTGATGATACACCTCACTGAGATAGCATGCTGAAAATCAAATCCTCTATACCTGGAATCTTTACGAAAGTTAAAGATTTTTGGAAAGTACACAGAATTCCCCAATTTGGCTGTCTTTCAGATTCATGTTGACAGCATGGACCAGGTTTCACCCATGTAACAAGAATGACTACTTATTACCAATAACTAGATTCTAACTACAGATTAAAAATGTATGAACTGTCAACTTACATCTCTACTAGTTATAACTCTAACCACCTTTTAAATTCTTCCCCTACAAATATGCACATACAGTCAGTGGGAAAAGAAAACCGTAATATCAATGGATGGAAAGATTGGGAAGGCAGTTCAGTGGTTCGTGTCCATACGGTTTGCTGAGATGATTCCTGTGCTGACTGGAATGCTGCTGCGTAATCTTCCTTCTCAAGATACTTAGATCTGTTTGCAGGAGACCTATTACTGGTTCATAGTTATAAAGATTTTTGACATGTCAATTAAAAATCACAGCTTACTGGAAAGGGAAAAATAAATTGGTTATCTTCAGGCTTGAGATGACTTTTACTGCAAAGAGAAGAGACAGCTCCTGCCTTTGCAGAAATCTGATTGCTTCTATCTTGACCATGCCCCCAGGCTGATCAACTACCTGGGAGCCAATCACTGAGTTGTTGTCAGGCACAAGGCCTTTGCCATCGATAACTGGTCACTAGTCCATAGACCAAGCAGCTGCTTGTTGCCGGCCATAACTCTATTCGTCTGCATTCCTTGATTCAGCTCATCTGCAAACTAGGCATCTGCTACTGCTTGAACAAACAGCTGTATAAACAATACTTACAATGAGTGGCAGGTTACTTGCTTTTAAAAAGTGCAGTAATCCTTCAACAATCCTTAATTTTTAACCCCATTTCAATCCATGATCAAAAATACAGAAAAATAGTCTTTAGAGTGAATATGTGGATTTGCCTCCTATCTTACCGAGCTTTGCAGCTCAAACTTCTTAACAACCACCCGTGCTCTGTATCATCTCAAACCCTGTGTTCAGAAAAGATCATTCTCCTGAATGCTGTTCATCTGAACGACACAGTAGACATGTCATCTATTGTTTAAGTTCACAGCTCGTGTTTATATAGTGACGTTAACATAATTAAAACATCCAAAGACATTTGATAGGAATATTATAAAGCAAATTTATAATTCTAAAATGGCGGACTGAGAGCAACGTGGATCTTGCAGCTGCTCCTGAGATTCAAGTTTATTTCTAGATTTACTTGTGGATTTCTTACAATTATTACATTTCAGTAGTATATGTTTTTTTTTTTAAATTCATTTTTAGTTCTTTTGTAGACTCTGACTATGACTCAAATTTGCCACTAAGCAGCATCAAATGATAGGGCAGACGACCATAGGCTTTCTCACAGAGACAGGTTTTAAGGAACATGTTGAAGGTGAAAGGTCAGTGGAGAGGTCTAGGGAGGGAATTCCAGAGTTTTAGGGCGTTGGCGGCTGAAAGCACAATCTTTAATGGTATGGAATTAAAATTGGGAATATTCAAAAGGCCAGGTTTAAAGCAGTACAGATATCTTATTGTAGGAGTGAATGGCAAGAATTTTGAAATTAAAGTTTGCTTAACTGGGAACCAGTTAGGTCAACACATTCAGAGATTAGGGTTTTATGGAGGACAGAATGTGAGGGGACAGTCAGGAGTGCATTGGAATCATCAGATCTAGAATTAACAAAGGCATGGATGAGGAATTAGGCTGCAGATAAACTGAAATGGAGCAAAGCCAGACACTGTTACATATGTTGAAATAGACGATTTTGGAGAACTGCCACTTGGGTGAGGTACTGGAAAGAAAGATTCACGTTTCTGTTACGCAGTTACAAACACATTGTCCCAAAGTACTTTACTGTCACTGAAATATTTTTGAGCTGTACTTTGTAATACAGAAAGCTTAGGAATTAAATGCTCAAGATCCATCAGGCAGCAATAGGATAAATGATCACATAAGAGATGTTGGTTGAGGGTTATGTATTGGCCAGAACCCCAAGGAGAGAAGTTCTGCTCTTCTATGCATTTAGCGTCATAGGCTGTTTTAAATTCATTAATGAAGCCTATCAGGGCCTTTGACCTGGTAGCACTCTTTCAGTAGTGCACAGAGTATCAACCTACTTAATATAGTTAAGTAGGAGCAGATTTAGACCATTCAGCCCATCAAGTCTGCTCTGCCATTTGATCATGGCTGATATGTTTCTCAACCCCTTTCCCCGCCTTTTCTCTCTCTAACCCTTGATCCCCATACTAATCAGGAACCTATCTAGCTCTGGCTTAAATAAACTCAATGACTTAGCTTCTGCAGCATTCTGCAGCATTAAGTTCCACAGAGTCACCACCCTCTTGCTGAATAAATCCCTCTTCATCTCAGTTTTAAAGGGTCATCCCTGAGGCTGTGTCCCTGGGTGCTAGTGTCTCCTAGTGGAAACATCTTTTATCTAGGCCTCTCAGTATTCTGAAAGTTTCAGTCACATCCCCCCCCGCCCCCCAATCCTTCTAAAATTCCAGCGAGTACAGAGCCAGAGTCCTCAACCGCTCCTCATATGATCCCCTCCAAATCCTTCCTTCGATATGGGGCCCAAAATGGCTCATGACATTCCAAATACAGTCTGACCAGAGCTGGATACAGCCTCAACAGTAAATCTCTGATTGTGTTTTCTAGCCCTCTTGAAACAAATGTCAACAGGGGCAGCACAATGGCTCAATGGTTAGCACTGCTGCTTCACAGCACCATGGTCCCAGGTTCAATTCCAGCCTCGGGCGACTGTCTGTATGGAGTATGCACATTCTCCCCATATCTGCGTGGGTTTCCTCCTACAGTACAAAGATGTGCGGGTTAGGTGAATTGGCCACGCTAAATTAGGTGCATTAGTCAGAGGGAAATGGGGCTGGGTGGGTTACTCTTCGGAGAGTTGGTGTGGACTGGTTGGGCCGAAGGGCCTGTTTCCACACTGTAGGGAATCTAATCTAATTACATTTGCCTTCCTAACTGCCAACTGAATGTCGAGAATCCTGAACTTGGACTCCAAATCATTTTGTCCTTCAGATTCCCAAAGCCTTTCTGTATTGCCTTCCAGAAGTTTGAATTGTTACTTGACCTCTGACTCTAAGGGAAAAGCACTGCCACTGCTACCACCGCTTTGAATGTTGCTAGTGCTTCTGAATCCATGTCCAGATGGGAAAGGTCCCCCTGAAGCACTCCGAAAGATGATCTAGGAGAAGATATTAAGAACCCACTAAATACATGTAAGCTAGAACAGTTCGAGGTGGCAGATTCTGTGTGATTTTGATCTACTCTGTGTTTGATTCATAATACCATCTACTACCATGGTTGTATCCATTCAAACTCTGAAGGTACACCAAGCCAGCAACTTTCACTGTCATTCTTTTAAGGTGAGACCAGGAAAAAAAATAACCAGATTCACTAAATTCAAGTTTGCAATTCAGTAAGGTCTGTACTCTCAACCTCCAGTGCCCCAGATAATGGGACCTGATATTGTTGGTGATGGGAGTGTTCAGTATCAGCAGGATATAAATTGTAACATTTGGTCACCTGATGAAGAAACAAAAAAGCTGCAGCAATTCAACCAAGTCTCTGATCAAACTGACCAGCTTTGCTCTGCTGGAATCATAGTCTTGGTACATACCATTTTTGTACTTGGCTGATAGCAAACCTTAGTATTTCTTCGCTGTTCAAGGATTAGCAAGATCCAGTTGGTCATTACCAGTCTCATGCTGGTTGTGAAAATTATGGGGAGGGAGGTGCATGTGGGTGGGGTTGATTTTCCTATCCCAGGTTATCCAAAAGTCTGCTGCTGTGATGTTTTACAGGGTCTGCTTCAAGATGACTATGAGGTTGTTGTTAGCACAGGAGTCCTCGGCAGAGGACTGGACCTCGTCAATGTCAGACTGGTTGTGAACTTTGACATGCCGCCTACCATGGATGAATATGTGCATCAGGTAGAGAAATTTACTGTGTGAATTCTTCATCTCCTTTCCATACCTCCTCCTACTGTCCCAGACTGTGAAATGCACAGCTGTTACAATGCAGGATGCAGAATTCAGGTAAAACTCTGATGTGCTGAATAAAAAAGTTTAATTTCTATGGTTAGCCAAGCTGAGAAGAAAGAGAGTATTAGATGCAAGAGTTAAAGAATACTAGAAACCAGACATTTCTAAATTGTGTAATGGATCAGACGATAAACACCCTGTAGATATATCAAGGAGATGGCCTAGAGACTAACTTTTGTCATACAGGTAGTTCTTCTGTAATGCGATGGTTGCATTCTTATGCACCCTCATGTTATAGATAAATCGTGCTTTAGAAACGGTGCTTAAAGTGTTGGTAATGTAATCGTGTTACAGCCAACACATGTTTTAAAAGTTCGCACTTTATAAAGTGTCCCCAATTTGTCAATGGCATTACACCGAATTTGCATTAATGAAAGATGAGTTGTAACAGAACAACCTGTATTTAAAGGAAAGTGTAAGGTGCTGCATTCCCGACGTAATTCAATTGGTCACGCTATTCGGCTTTTAGCAAAACATTCTTTATTCTTGCCCCGCAGTTAAAATACAAACAAAAGAAAGAAGAATTGGATGAACGACTCTATTGGAAAACTTCACAGAATAGTAGATTGGAACAGTTGCTGTTTAGTAGTTAAATATAGTAACCTTCCATAAACATTCCCTTGGCAAAGGCAGTAAAACAGATTTTCTGCTGCCAGAATCACATGTGAGACGGAAACCCAAGCTTTTAGCTGTAGAGAAAGATATAGCAGCTTCCACAACCAGGGTCAAAACTTCAATATCTACTGAAAACTAATCTAAACCTCTGCTTCTGTGGCAACCTGGCTCCACCCATTCCAGCTGCTTCCATTGTTCCAACTTCTTAAAAAAAATCCCAAAGCCTCTGGAGCCATTTATTGGACTGGAACACACCGCTCACAGCCTCTGTCTCAAACTCTCTTTATTTAAAAAAAAAACTCATTCAGGACAAAATACACTTGTTAAAGTCATAGTATTGTCATACAAGGTAACGTGTTGAACAGCGGGTTTACAATTGTGTAAGGAGACGGTGAGGTTGGAGTCTTGAAGAGACAACAGTGCTGAAAATAAGGGGAAGATCCTTGTACAAATCTCGAACAGTAGTCATTGATCTTCCTGTTTTTGATGAGCATCTGATTAGAGTTTGAGTCAGTCAAATGGGTGAAGAAGGAAGTTTTACATTCAGTTTAGAGAATAAGTGACTGCTTCATTGTATTTTAAATATCTTTAAGGTAATTCTGTAGTTAATAATAATGTTCTTGTTTCATTTAGGAAAAATATTTTGATTTAAACTGTGAACCTTGTAGTTTCATTCTTTTAGTAAATACCTGAATTATCAGATTGTTCTTTTTAAAAAAAAAGATTGGTTTCTGCTGAGATCATTAACAATCACTGTGTTATCTCGGAAACATGATAGCCAGTTTGTCCATGCAAGATCTCTCAAACTGCACTGTGGTAATGAGCAGATAATCTGTTTTTGTGATGTTGATTGAAGGATGAAAATTTCCCAGGACACTGGGGAGAACTCCCCACCTCCTCTTCAACATATTGTCAGTGGACCTTTTACATCCATTAAAAGAGCAGACAGATTTAATATTTCCTCTGAAATCATCTCGAATAGCATTCACCCGGTATTGCTATAAGTGTCAGTGTAGATTTTTGTGCTCATCTTTCTGGAGTGGGACTTAAACCCACAACTTTAAGACAAGGGGGTCAGAGTTCCAGCAAATGAGTCACGGCCGAATGGGGATAAATCTTTAAATGAAACAGCAGCTTGGACATTAGACATGCTTTTATCTTGTTTCCATTCAGCCCATAGCGACAGGTGCACATCGTAAATGAATGGTTTTCTCAAACATGCTTATTTTTTCCAGGTGGGGAGAGCAGGACGGTTGGGTCACCAGGGAACAGCAATCACCTTTGTGAATAATAGCAGCAGCAAGCATTTCTTGGAATTGGTGAGACGGGTGAAGCCAACAGGTACACTGCTGCCTCCACAGCTCCTTAACTCGCCCTATTTAAATGAGCAACAGCGTAGAGAACAACTGAGAAACAAGCAGCGAGCACAGCAAGATGTGGTGACTGGGAAGAGTCTGATTGATATCATCAGAAAGCACGACCGGTGTGCGCTGCAGAAACGATAAGCTGTGACCTGTGGTGAGAGGACAGGCTGGGCTCCTTGTCTCTGGGTTCATTTTCCATTGCTCCACCATTGTTGCATTGAATCCGGGTACAGGCATACCACATTACACATTACAAAACCGGGCAGAGGGATATAATTAAAATGATGTTTTTAAGTATTCTGTATGAGGTGTGTATACTTGTCTAATGCTGTAAATAAATATATTGCTGATAATTTACAAACTGCTTCTGTTTATTTGTTGAAAGGACGAGTGGTTCCAAACTGTTGAGCTTATAATTCACTATCTATCTGAGGGTGGGATGTTATCTGACCGACAGTAACACACAGAGAAAAAGGCAATGTGTGTGCAATAACAGATCGCATTGGAGGAGCTATAATGCACCTTGGAGCTGGAATCTGAACAGAGCTGTATGTGCACATATGTAAACAGATGCAGAAGTTGCATGAATTGATTGGTGGAGTTACTTCAGGGAATGTACACAAGTGTTGTGTAAAAGCAGAATCAGTAGTGTTTCAGTTTGCTTACAGCTATGAGATGGGCACTAGGGCAGCACATGGGTAAGTATCCTGTGCTGAACAATTGCAGCAAGTTTATGATAAATCTAGATTAGAGTGGTGCTGGAAAAGCACAGCAAGTCAGGCTGCATCCGAGGAGCAGGAGAATCGACGTTTCCGGCATAAGCGCTTCATCAGGAATGGAGGCAGGGAACCTCCAGGTTGGAGAGATAAATTGAGGGGGGGGCGGGGTTTGTGGTGGGGCTGGGGAGAAGGTACAAAGAGTACCAATAGGTGAATGGAGGTGATAGGTCAGAGGGGTTGGTGGAGCGGAGAGGTGGAAAGGGAGGTGACAGGTCATGAGGATGGTGCTGAGCTGGAAGTTTAGAACTGGGGTAAGGTGGGGGGAGGGGAAATGATGAAACTGGTGAAGTCCACA
>NC_057748.1:21186388-21242087 GCF_004010195.1 Chiloscyllium plagiosum | reverse complement strand
GGGTTCTGTCCTTGTTACAGTTGGAGGGGTGGGATTTGAGGGCGGAGGTGCAGGATGTGGATGAGAGGCGTTGAAGGGCATCTTCTACCACGTGGGAAGGGAAATTGTGGTCTCTAAAGAAGGAGGCCACTGGTGTGTTCTGTGGTGGAACTGGTTCTCCTGGGAGCAGATACGGCGGAGGCGGAGGAATTGGGAATACGGGCTGGCATTTTTGCAGGAGGTAGGGTGGGAAGAGGTGTAATCCAAGTAGCTGTGGGAGTTGGTGGGTTCGTAAAAAATGTCAGTGTCAAGTCGATCATCATTAACGGAGATGGAGAGGTCCAGGAAGGCCCCCTGCAAGTTTACGATAAGTCAACCTATGCATTTAATACTCCCTTTGTTTCACTGAGACTGCCTCCACCACTGTCTATTTTTTCCCAATATGTTTGCACTTATAAAAGTGCAGAATTGCATGCTTCTTGTTTGAGCTATCCAGTGACACTTTGGCATCAATCATGATCTCACGAGGGTAGACTGTGGCATGCTGATGCATAATAGGTGCTTCCTCTCCTCCTCAACAATGTGACCCAGGACCACTGCTGAAGTAACTGTCAGTTTGTCAGTTCCATTTCTCAAACTTTCCATTTTGCATTGGTTCTGTGGTTGTCAGTTTATCTGCTGAAGATGGATAAAGGGTCATTAGCAACTAGGTCAGGTGGCCTGAAACACATGCTGTTTAGTTGCTTATCACAAACGATTGGAGAAAACTTATTATCCTGTGACAGATTGCATTGAATCCAAATCTGAGTTGATTGACATGGCCATTATTAAAAATCTTACCAGTAAAAGCAAGAATGTGATGCTACATCTCTACAAATCGTTGGTCAAACCACATTTGGAGTGTTGTGTTCAGTTCTGAATGCCTTATTAAAGGATGTTAAAACCCTGGAGAGAGTTCAAAGAAGATATACTAGAATGGTACCAGAAATGAAGGATTTTATATACAAGGAAAGATTCGAGAGATTTGATATGATTTATTATTGTCATATGTACCGAGGCACAGTGAAAAGTGTGATCAGGGTAACGAGTACAGGATACAATGTTATAGCAGCCAAGATGCAGAGAGAGATTAACATTAAGTCCATTTAAAAGGCCGACAACAGAGGGAAGAAGCTTTTCATACGTGTATACAAACTTTTATATCTTCTGATTGACAAAGGAGGGTGGAGGAGAGTATAAGTGGGGTGAGAGGGGTCTTAGATTACGCTTGTTGCTTTCCTGATGCAGCGGGATGTATAGATAGAGTCAATACTTGGGAGTCAAGACTTTGGTGCTGGAAAAGCACAGCAGGTCAGGCAGCACCCGAGGAGCAGGAAAATCAATGTTTCGAGCAAAGGTCCTTCATCAGGAATGAGGGTGGGAGCCGAAGGTTGGAACTGGGATAAGGTGGAGGGACGGGAAATGAGGAGACTGGTGAAATCTACATTGATGCAATGGGGTTGGAGGGTCCTGAGACAGAAGATGAGGCATTCTTCATCCAGGCATTGGGTGGTAAGGGAGTGGCGTTGGAGAAGGCCCAGGACCTGCATGTCCTTGGCAGAGTGGGAGGGGGAGTTAAAATGTTTGGCCACGGGGCGGTGGGGTTGATTAATGTGGGTGTCACACTCTCTCAGAACTGCAAAGGAACCCTCTGTATTATATTCTCAAGCCCTGCGTCAGCTCAGGGCTACACTCTCCTCCTAACTACAATGGTCCCCTGCTGTATTATATCCTCACCGGGACACCCGCACCAATCAACCCCGCTGCATTGTGGCCGAACACTTTAACTCCTCCTCCAGCTCAGGGTTGCCCTCATGACCTGTCCTACCTGTCCATCTTCCTTCCCACCTACCCACTCTACCCTCCCCTCCGACCTATCAACATTACCCCCTCCTCCATCCACCTATCGCACTCTCAGCTACCTTACCCCAGCCCCACCCCTCCCATTTATCTCTCCATCCATGAACTCCAAGCCTTATTCCTGATGAAGCGTATTTGCCCAAAACGTCCATTTTCCGGCTCCTCTGATGATGCCTGAGCTGCTGTGCTTTTCCGGCACCACACTCTTGACTCTAATCTCCAGCATCTGAAGTATTCAGTTTCGCCTCCATGGATGGGAGGCTGGTTTGCATGATGGACTGAACTGTGTTCTCAATTGACTGTAGTTGGGCTTGTCCTTGGAGCAGAGAAGATTAAGATATGACTTTATTGAGGTGTTCAAAATTTATTAACAATTTTGGAAGAGTAAAGAAAGATATTCTATTTCCACTAGTTTGTATGTCAGTAACTCGAAGTCACTTAAAGATTGTCAACAACAGGGCTAGGAGTGAGATGAGGAAAATCTTCTTTACTCGAGGGTTGTTAGGATTTGGAATATACTATTTGGGAAAGTGATAGAGGTGGATTGCATAGGAGGTTTCAGAAGTGAGCTGAATATATTATTTGAAAGGGATTAAGTTTGAGGGCTATGGAGATTGGGCTGGAGAGTGGAACTAGCTGGGTAGCTCTTTCAGAGCTGGTACAGACACTATGGCCTCCTTCTGTACCATAAAACTCTATGATCCTATAACTGCAAAATCGTGGACAACCTTAGAATCTCTACAGTGTGGAAGTAGGGCATTTGGCCCACCAAGTTCACACCAACACTCCAAAGAGCATCCCAGCCCATTCCTAACCCATTATAACCCCTCATTTTTCCATGGCAAATCCACCCAAAGGGCACATCCCTGGACACTATGGGCAATTTAGAATAGCCAATAGTTGGACTGAAGTGTCTGTTTCCTTGCTGTACTTCTCTTTGACTCTAATCCACCTAACCTGCACATCTTTGGACTGTGGGATGAAACTGAAGTACCCGCAGAAAACCCATGGGGACATGGGGAGAATGACCCAAAGCTGGAATTGAACCTGGCGCTGTAAGACAGCAGTGTCTGTGCTGCCCAGACTGAGAGGGCTTACCAGACACAGTCCACCATCTTCCAGATCAAAAAGTGAGCACTCAGGAGTGACAGCAGCAAGGAGAAGCTCTCTCACCACGACTATAATGTAGCCTGTTTCAAGACCCCACCTACATCGACAAGAAATGTTCATTCACTGGGAGTGTGTCAATCTGGGGCTGAATTCTAACACGTGTTGTGACGAAGATGAAAATGCAGTGGACTACTGTTATTCCTGCTTACATCAGGAAGTACAATTGCTTTGAGACATGACACAAGGACATGTCTGTGCACCTACAGCCCTCCTTCAGAGATATACAAAATGGGGATGGTATGACTGTGGGGGAGTACAGGTATTGGCCTCTCAGTAAGTCTGTACATCTCAAGGTCACCAAAGTTGCAGAAGCAAAGAAACAATTCCAGAAATTTTGAATATGATTATTAAATGAATCAATCACAATCAAGTATCAAAGAACTGAGGGGAAAAAAAGAACAGGTGAGGAAGAATGAAATGGCTCCTCTCTTTTCAGCCTCCCATTTGGTCACAAAAATGTTTTAATTTTTTTTTTTAGCAAGCATCTATACCAATTGAAATGTGTTGTAGCACTCTGCCAATCATGAGGTTTTAGTGAGTTAAAAATCGGGTTTACTACTTGCTAATCCCAAGAAAATTAATAATGACATGACTTCAAGCCTTTCTTACAAAAACACACATGCAAAGTTGAAAGAAGATAATGTCCAATTCCAACAAAACAAAAGAATTGTACCCTTTAGAGTTCATTGGATGTCCTGGAGATGCAAGATTTTAAGCTAACATCATGATTAATTTGTTGTGTTACTTGATTATCAGCAGTTATGAACATTGCAGTTATCTTTTAAGTTCTTGGTTGCTTGATGTTTCTTTATAGTTAGTTTTGTTACTGGACATTTCTTCTTAAAGAATAGAAAGAGAAACTTTCTCCAGCCTGATTCACTTCTACAATGTAAAATCCATCTCCTCTGCTTCTGCCAGAGGCCTCCTGAAATAGGAGCTAGTTTGTATATTCTTGTCTGTTGGGCTCATTGTGTCCAGGCTTTAGAAGTGTAGGTGATGTTTCAGTAAATCAAAAAGATGATGAGGGCATTTTCATGCATCCCAGGATTTGGATTGATTGGTTTTAATGCTCTTGGGAAAACTGTTAATTTTAGCTCTGGTTGTCTTGCCACCCATGTTCATTCTGTGAAACTTGGCTAGCCAGTAATCAAAACATTGTGGTACTATCTCAATTGTTTCATTTGTTATAATCTGTTATATTTCAGCTGTGTGAAACTTGGAGAGGCAAGGATTAATGAAGAATAGTCAGTTTTATTTTGTCAGAGACAGATTGTCTGACAGGCTTGATTGAGTTCTTTGAGAAGGTGACTAGGTATGTAGATTCAGGTAGTGCATTTGATAGAGTATACATGGGCTTCAAAGAGGCTTTTGACAAGAATTCGCTTGGAAGACTGCTCAAGAAGATGACAGCCCTTGGAATCCAGGGCAATTTGATAAACTGGATCTTAAACTGCCTGAGTGGTAAAGGAGGAGGTGATGATCGAAGGTTATTTTAGGGACTGGAAGCAGAAGCCTGTGTCCAGTGGCATTACACAGAGTTTGCTGCTGGGTCCATTTCTACTTGTGACATACATGAATGATGTGGAAATGAAGGTAGGTTTGAACAGAAATTTGCAGATTATGCAAAAATTTGTGATGTGGTAAATAATAGGAAGAATACTTCAAGATGATATCGATAGGCTGAATTATACATTTTAAATGAAATTCAATTCTGGAAAGTGTGAGGTGATGCATTTTGGGAGGACTAACAAGGCAAGAGTGTAGTTGATGAATGGTAGGACCCTAGGAAATACAGAGGAGCTTGGTTTGCATTCACAGATCCTTGATGGGAACAGGACAGACTGATGAGGTGATTAAGTCAGGTTGGATACTTTCTTTTATTGGTCGAGGCACTGAATTCATGAGCAGGAAGATCAATTGAGCTGTATAAGATGTTAGTTAGGGTACAGCTGGAATACTGGATGCAGTTCTGGTTGCCACACTATAGAAAGAATGTGATTTCACGTAAGAGGATACAGACAAGACTCACCAGAATGTTGCCTGGGTTAGAGTGTTTCAAAGAAAAGAGACCAGATAGACTGAAATTGCTTTGCTTAGAGCAGAAGACAGAGGGGAGCGTAATTGAGGTGTATAAAATTATGAGGGGTGTAAGTCGGGAGAAACTTTTCCCCTAAGTGGATGGATCAATAAATAAGGGGAATAGGTTTAAGGTAAAGAGTAGGAAGTTTCAATTGGATTTAAGGAATCTTTTTCATCCAAAGGTGAATAGGTATCTGGAATTCACTGTCTGAAAGGATGATAGAGGTGGGACGTATCGCAACATTTAAAAAGCATTTCGATGATTGTTTGAATAAGCCTATGGGCTGAGTGCTGGAAAATGGGACTAGAGTAATTCGGTGCTTGGAGACCAGCATAAATGTGATGGCTGATGGGAATCTTTCTGCAATGTAAAACTCTGTGGCTTGATCACCAAAGTAAAGATATTGACACTGCTGTTCTATGGGAGGTGTAGTCATTCTGAGGAGACAGTAAGCCTATCTGACCATTCAGATGGATTTAAAATTATTTTGAAAAGTGGAGAGTTGTCCCTGATGTCCTGGTCAATATTTATCCTTCAATCAACATCACAAACTCATTAACTGTTCACTATCACTTGGCAGTTTGTAGAAGTTTGTTGTGCAAATTAGCTGCCTCTTCTCCCACATTTCAAAAGTACAGTTGGTTCTGCCCTAATATGTGTTTCTTCAATGCGAATTGGCTTCATGTGATTGAAGAATTGTAGAATGTGAACTTTCTTTACCTGTAGTGGTTATAACATGATTTATTAGTTTAAATGGCACAGCTGCTGTGCTATTTTCTTATAATGTGAGATTGCATGAGAATGGAACCAACGCGTTATATCAGAACTGACTGTACATTGGCTATAAGGTGCTTTGAGATTTTGGGTGGTCACGACAAGTATTATACGAATGTAAGTCTTGTCAACCCTCGCTGAATTTCTGCCAGATTTCAGCACTGAGTTGCTCCCTTCCCAATCTAAGCTACAGCTGACAGCACCACCAGGAAATGTGACCTTTGATCTTCATATCTCTTAGTTTCCCCACTACCCTGTGACACTATCCTACCTACTCATCAGCTTCCACCCAAAGGAATGTGAAAAGAGCAGGAGGGAAAAAGAAATCGAGAACAGAGATACTACTGTAAAGACAAACTTGCAAGTAAAATATTATTGGAAACATAAATTTGTAAAACAACTAACACACTTCTATTGCAACATATTTGTAAGTTTTACCAAACTGTATTGCTGACAAATCATGAAACTGCAGCAGAGATGAACAAGCAGTACAAGCTCCTGTCTGAGAGTGTAAAGACTGAATTTGTTGGTGGCGATGCCATTATCTGACAGCAAACATAGTAAATCCAAATCAGATTAGTTAACTCTCTAAAGGTGATACAAAATGGCAGGCACACACTTTGCAGAGTAGACTGCGAGGTGATTCCACCTCCAGATAAAACGCTGCAGACGCTGTAAATGTGAAATAAAATCACACAATACTGGAAGTACTCAGTAATTAGTGTTGCTGGTCAATAACATTTCATCAGAGTAGATCTGAGGAAAAAGTAATTCATGCAAAATATTAATTGTTTTTCCCTCTCCACAGACACTGTCTGATTTCTTGCGTATTTCCAGCATTTTCTATTTTCTTTTTCATTTACTCATTCATAGGATGTGGACATTGCTGGCTCAGCCAATAAAGGAAAAAAAGACTTATAAAAGACTGTTGAAGCTATTCGTATTGCACTGTTCAGGACAGCAGCAGAAGTGCACCAAATCCCAAGGGGAAACAACAATTTATAATATTTAAACAGATGATGCTGATTGGTTGGCGAGTTGGCTGTAATTAGTTGAGGCAATGACATGGAGAATGCACCAGGCAACTATTGTCCTCCAGACATGTTGAGGGGTGACCTTATAGAGGTGTATAAAATCATGAGGGGCATGGAGAGGGTGAAAATCTAAGATCCTCTTCTCAAGATAAGGGAGCCCAAAATTAGAGGGCATAGGTTTTTAAGGTGAGGGGGAAAAATTTAAAACAGAGGCTGTTGGAACAAGCTGCCAGAGGAGGTGGTGGAGGTGGGTATAGTTACAACATCTACAAAGCATTTAAAAAGATGGATACATAAATAGTAAGGGGTTAGAGGAATATGGACCAAATGCAAGTAAATGGGACTACACCAGTTTAGGATATCTAGATGGTACGGTCAAGTTGGACCCAAGGGTCTGCTTCCATGCTACGTAATTATGACTCAAAAATTAAAAAGACAAATGTGAGGCTGAGCAAACAAAACAAAATGAGTTTTCTGTCCTCTGTTATAAAGGATTTGATTGTTTTATCCCACAGAGTCAGAGTTGTACAGAGTGGAAACAGATCCTTCCGTCAACGTTTTCATGTCAACCAGATATCTCAACTGATCTAGTCCCTTTGCCAGTATTTGGCCCATATCCCTCTAAACCCTATCTATTCGTGTAACCATCCAGATGCCTTTTAAATGTAATTGTACCAGCCTCCACCACCTCCTCTGGTAGCTCATTTCATACTTGCACCACCCTCTGTTTTAAATCTTTCCCATCTCACCTTAACCCTATGTCCTCTAGATTTGGACTCCCCTACCCTGGGAAAAAGACCTTGCCTATTCACTCTATCCTTACCCCTCATGATTTTGTAAACTTCTGTAAGGTCACCCCTCAGCATAATCACAAGGTGACAAAGTTCACAACACTAGTTTCCGACATCAATGTAGAATAATCCCTTCCCTAATCTGGGTATGCAGATTTAGATTATAGAGTAGGTATTATATTTATGATCCTGTTGTTTATTATATCTTTAGATCACTTGATCTAAGTAGCAGTCAACATCTTTTTCTGTAAAGCACTGAAATGCAATCCTGTAAAATTTCCTTTCTAAATAAAACGCTCCTGCATTGCAGGGCTATTGACTGTACTAGGAGGCTGCAGTTTAATTTGGGAGGCAGCAACTAATCAGTTCTCATTTCCCTGTCATTTCAAAGTGAAATCAGTCAGTGATGCATCCACTCCAGCAAACATTGGACTAATGTAACATGAAAATAGAAAATGCTGGCAATTCACTCCAGGTTAAAGATTCAGGTCTGTGTCCTGATAATTGAAAGTCACAGAACTGGATACTGTGTTGACCTGCTAAGTGTTTCCAGCAGTTTCTATTTTTATTTCAGACTTCCAGCATCTGTGGCATTTTATAATAAAATGTGGATACAGACTGCACTTCAATAAACTAGGGTTAAATAGCAAATAACCTCTAATTAATGGTTCCTGGTTCCCTGCAGCCAAATGACCAATTGACTGAGTGCCACACAGCAAGGACATAGCCAGAGAGATGGGATTCTTGGAACTGAAATTGTGATTTAGTTTATAAGCACTTCCAGGCTGTACGGAAATTGGCTTGTTCCAGAGAAAATGTGATAAGAAGTGGGAAAATAAACTAGAAAAATTCCTATCAATACAGGAACTACAAATTTCACACAACCAACTAACACTCCATCCCACTTATCCACCGTGTCTTCTTCCTCCCAACTTTTATTCCTTCCCTCTCTCATCACTCTGTATCTCTTTTCCTCCCATCCTCCTTTGCTCTGTTACACCTCTCAATCTGTACACAGCCCTCCTCCCTTCCGCTCATCTCATTCTGTTTCTCTTTCTCACTCTGCCACCCTCTTCTCTTCAATCCACTGTCAGCCTCTCTCAGCTCATTTCCATCTATCATCATCCTACTTATAAAGTCAGAGAGATGTACAGCATGAAAACAGACCCTTTGGTCCAACTCATCCAAGTTGACCACACCCATTTTGTTGCACACACTTGCTGTCATCTTACGCCACACTTGTATTTTCCCCTTGCTACACCATTCATCTTTTGTATCTGCTGTTCCACCTCCTCACCTTGTCTTTCATTCTCTGTTTCTCTCACCCATCCAATAATTCCCTTTATCCTTCTGCTCACTCTCTTTTTACTTCTACACTTGCCCTTCATTCCTCCAACAATACTTCACTCCCTGCACCTCACCTTCTCCCCTTCTCCTCATCCCAATCCCAATGGGCACAGACTCAGAAGGAAAATGACATATATTGGTCTGACTCATCTCATATATTCCAAAATGGAACTGCTGCAACACCAAGAGTATTCATTTCAAAGTATCAGTGATTTTAACTGCTTTCTTTCCCTCTCAGCTGTCCTTCCTCATTATATCCTCATGCAGTTTAGAAGTTCTGGGTCAATATTGGCGTACTAGTGGTTAGTGCTAAGACATTCATCTATGAAATGTCACTAACCATGCCAGTAAAAAATATGGCAGGGGGATCCAAGATGGCGGTGATTCAGGAAGATCACTTTGCAGAGCTCCACACCACAGGCGAACAAAGACCTAACCCACCCTACCCAGGTCATCACAGTATTCTCGGACTCTGAAAAAGTCACAGAGTCCTACAAAGTCCTAAGAAGGTACTTACCTGCATTTTCGCCGTCCAGGGATGGCTAAGAAGGGAGCAGGTTTGCCCGATGTGGGGGCCGCGGCCCAACCTACAGGACCCTCAGACTCGATTTCTTACCAGGCCCTGGTCTTGGAGCTTGCAAAATCTTGCGAGATGCTAGGTAAGCAAATCGAAGAGAAGCTGGCCCCGATCTCTATTATGCTGCAAAAGCACGAACAGCAGCTGGGAGACACCGGGAAAAGGTCGGACGGGGTCGAACGCAGGGTCACAGTGATGGAAGCTGAGACTGATCCCTCCAAGAATAAGATCCAGGCCCTGAGAGGCAGGTCCATAATTTGCTTGACCAGGATGATGATCTCGAGAACAGGGGCAGTTGGAAAAATATTCGGATCGTTGGTTTGCTGGAGGGGAAGGAAGGTGAGCGGTCTGTGGAATTTATTGAGGATTGGCTGCCAAAATACCTTAACTTGGAGGTTGGAATGGGACGTCTGAAGATTGAGAGAGCTCACCGGGTCATGGCACAGAGATCGGGTCTGGACCAGCGTCTCGCCCTATCCTGGTGCGTTTCCATAATTATACAGACAAGCAGAGAATTGTGGAAGCTTCCAGAATCCAGGGGAAGGATCCGAAGACCTTAGTTTACGAGGGCTCTAGGATCATTTTTTTCCAGGACTTCTCAGTGGTGCTGATCCAGAAAAGGAAATCCTATGATGGCATTAAGAAAAGACTGAGGGAGCTCACGATCCAGTACTCTCTAAGGTACCCAGCGGTGCTTCAGATTAACTTTAATGGATCCATACACTCGTTTGACTCGTCAGAGAAGGCAAGAGACTTTGCGGACAAGTTAACTTAGTCTGAACGATTTAAATGTACAGATAATAGCATTGTCAAGATATGTCTTTTTTTTAAAAGAAGGGAAGTCACGTTGGGGTTTCCTTAACTTTTTTTTGGTGATAATCTGGGTTAAACTATGCTCTAGGATGAATGGGATATTTACTTTTAACTTCTAAATTAAGCTATACCAGGAGATGGATGGGGTACTTACTTACTATTCACTTTTTAAACTTCTTTGTTCACATTGTTATTCTGTTTTGTTTTTTTTGTTGCTTGTGTTTGCGGTGTGGCTCTAGCGAGGAGGAGAGAAAATGGTTGGGAAAATGGTGTAGTGGACAGCAAAGAGGGTTACCTCAGATTACAACAGGATCTTGACCAGATGGGCCAATGGTCTGAGAAGTAGCAGATGGAGTTAGATTAGATTAGATTACTTACAATGTGGAAACGTTGTGTAGGTTTGTTAACTGCAGTAGTTTTAGATTGTGTAGTTTTTATGTTCTGTGGATTTTCTTTTATTAAGACTTAGTGATTTGTAATTCAAGTTCTTCCTCCCTGGAGTCTAAATGTTACTGCAGAAGGTTATGGCTAATGACCTGTTCCTTTATCTTTAAGGATAGTAAATGTGGAGTATTTCTCCAATAATTCAAGTTCGGCTAGTAGCCCGTCCATTCTTTGGGAAACTGCTAAAGCTTATGCCAGAGGGTTAGTTATTTCCTACTCCGCCAGTAGAAAGTGGCAGAAGGGTGAGTAGCAACGTCTGCTTGAAGCACAGCTGAAGGCAGCCAAGAAGGCTTACTTTGACAGGCTCTCACTGACTAAGCTGCAGAGGATCACAGCGTTTCGGTCTGCATTGAACTCCATGCTCACGCAGGCTGCAAAGAAGGAGCTTACTTTTGCAAAACAAAGGCTGTTTTTGAGGATGGTGACAAACCGGGCGAGTACTTAGCATATCTTGCCAGGAAAAAGAGTGCCCCCTCAATCCTTTACATTGATCGGGGAAGGTGCTGGAAACCTAACATGTGATTCTACAATGATTAATGTGGCTTTTCTGAGAGGTTACTCTGAATTATACCAGTCTGAAGGTTGTGAGGATGGGTAGGCTAGGATGGAGCCTTTTTTTAAGGATCTGGAGCTTCTGGGTGTAACCCCCCGAACAAGAGTCTTTTCTCAATGCCCCCTTATCCAGAGCAAGAGGTGCAGGAGGTTGTGAAGTAGCTTCAGAGTGGAAAGGTGCCCGGTCCTGATGGACTTCCCAGCAAATTCTAGAAGGAATTTATAAACATCGGTGCTAGGTCCTCTACTTTTTGTCATTTACTCAAATGATTTGGATGCGAGCATAAGAGGTACAGTTTGTAAGTTTGCAGATGACACCAAAATTGGAGGTGTAGTAAAGAGGGTTACCTCAGATTACAACAGGATCTTGACCAGATGGGCCAATGGTCTGAGAAGTAGCAGATGGAGTTAGATTAGATTAGATTACTTACAATGTGGAAACAGGCCCTTCGGCCCAACAAGTCCACACCGCCCCGCTGAAGCGCAACCCACCCATACCCCTACATTTACCCCTTACCTAACACTACGGGCAATTTAGCATGGCCAATTCACCTGACCTGCACATCTTTGGACTGTGGAGGAAACCGGAGCACCCGGAGGAAACCCACGCAGACACGGGGAGAACGTGCAAACTCCACACAGTCAGTCGCCTGAGGCGGGAATTGAACCCGGGTCTCTGGCGCTGAGAGGCAGTTTAATTCAGGTAAATACAAGGTGCTGCATTTTGGGAAAGCAAATCTTAGCAGGACTTATACACTTAATGGTAAGGTCCTAGGGAGTGTTGCTGAACAAAGAGACCTTACAGTGCACGTTCGTAACTCCTTGAAAGTGGAGTCACAGGTAGATAGGATAGTGAAGAAGGCATTTGGTATGCTTTCTTTTATTGGTCAGACTATTGAGTACAAGAGTTGGGAGGTCATGTTGCGGCTTTACAGGACATTGGTTAGGCCACTTTTGGAATATTGCGAATAATTCTGGTCTCCTTCCTATGGGCCGGGTGGTGGCAAGTGGGACTAGATTGGGTTGGGATATCTGGTCGGCATGGACGGGTTGGACCGAAGGGTCTGTTTCCATGCTGTACAGCTCTATGACTCTATAGTGTCAGGCCCAATACTCAACACGTTTAATGACTCATACTGTCATGATTGCCTCCTGCCATCTTGAAGAGAGGCCAATATCTCTCTTATTCTTAAAAAAGGGAAAGCCCTGGAGGACTGTGCTTCTTATAGGCCCGTTTCACTTTTAAATGTTGATTTTAAAATCCTTTCTAAGACTCTTGTGTTAAGGTTGGAAACTTATTATTAAAGAGGACCAGATGGGCTTTACAAAGGGCCGCACATCTTCCAATAATGTTAGGAGATTACTGAATGTAATTCAAGCGGGTCAACAATAATCTGTGCAGGGATTGGAGATCTCTCTAGATGCAGAGAAAGCATTTGATGGGTTGAATGGCTGTACCTTTTTGTACCCTCTTGCCGTGGTTCACACCAATGGTGTGCAATCAAGCAACTTCAATATCTTTAGGAGTAGCCGACAGGGCTGTCCCCTTTCACCATTGTTTTTTACATTGGTGATCAAGCTGCTGGCAGAGGCCATTTGTAAAGATCCTAATATATCGGCTCCAGAAGTAGGGTCAAAATCACATAAGATTTTGTTGTACGCAGACATGTCCTCATTTTTTTGTCTAATTCAGTGTTTCAGTGCCTTACCTGATACAGTGTATCAATTCGTTTGGCACCTTTTCGGGTTACAAGATCAATTTTGCAAAATCAGAGGCTATGCCTATGGGTGTATTACGAAAATACCAGGTTTTGAGGGCAAATCTCGATTGCCTTTTAAGTGGTCACAGGGGGTTTTTCTTTATTTGTGTATATTCATTACTCCAGTTTTCGATTGGCTGTTTAAAGCTAATTTTTCATTTATTCAACAAAATAAAACAAGACCTTCAAAGATGGGAGGTACTTCCGGTTTCTTGGTTAGGTCAGATAGCCCTCATTAAAATGAATATTCTCCCCTGTCTACTGTACCCTATGCGAATGTTCCCCTTGATTTTCACTAGGCAAATGTTCAGGAGACTGAATGGCTGGTTCAGCTCTTTATCTGGCATTGTAAGCAGCTCCTTACTAAATTGCAATTGCCTCACAGACTGGAGGGAGTGGATCACCCGGACATCAAAAATTGTCAACTAAGCTCGCTTTTATCTTATTAGAGTGAATGGGCTTGTGGAGAACCACTTTCAATATGGTTAGATATTGAAACTTCTACGGCAAGGTGCCCCCTCACTAGCTTCCTGTTCCTGGACAAAATGTGGACAGTTAAGGAATATTGCCACGACCTAATACTGTTAAAGCCTGGAGGGCAATGCAGTAGAGTGAAGATAATATTGTCAAAACATCTTTTTTTTCACCTGTAGTTGGCAAGCCTGGTTTTCAACTGGGATGATGAGCTCAGGGTTTAAACGCTGGGCAGCTAGGGGTGTGTCTTGCATGGGCGATTTATTTAAGGGGGTCACAATGATGTCTTTTGACCAGTTAGCTTGGAAATACGAGCTACCTGGTAGGGACTCTTTCATGTTTTTCAAATTAGGGATTTCATTCAAAAAGGACTAAACTTTTAACTGATCCTCTTGTCTGTGTCAGATCTGTAGGGGTGCCCAGTCCTATGAACCTACTTTCTGTCAGCACTCTTTATCACCTGTTGGGGGGGGGCAGCATCTCAGATGAAACTGAATGGCTTTGCAGTGTGTGGGAGACAAAATTGAGTGTTGAGATCTCCTTAGAGACATGGGAAGATATTTGGGAAAACATGAGAAAGATCTTGATTTGCAATAGGACCCATGCTTTACAGTTGAAGATTCTCCATATGGTCCACTTGGCTCCAGATCGTTTATCAAAATTTAAACCAGGAGTATCTTCAACATGTCCCAAATACAAAGCGAGTACAAGCACTCTTGCTAATGGCCTCTGGTCCTGCTGCAGGCTCCGGACATACTGGAGCGCTGTGGCAGGTGCAATAGAGAGGATCTTGGGGACAGGGGTGCAGATGGACCCTACTTCTCCTCTTCTTGGCCTGCCCAGTGTACATCCTGTACATGCACAAAAAAAACTTTTCAACATCCTTACTTTTTGCACAAGAAGAAATATTCTGTTAGGTTGGATGTCTGAAAATCCTCTGGGTTTGTTGGGTTGTCATAAGATATTTATGGAGCATATCCCTTTTGATTTTCTTACAGGTATGGTGCACCATAAAACTGAGAATTTTTATAAGACATGGCGGCCCTTTTTGGACTACCTAGATGCAAATCTGTCTGCCACACTAATAAGGGCTTTTATATAGCCAAAGAGGGGGAACTGCAAAGGTATGAATATATGTAAATTAATGCTCTTGATGGTCGAGAGCGAGTGTTTTGTCTCACTGAGCCATAGTATTATTATTTAGTTAGTTGTTAATTATTTATGCAATTACTTTTTTTTATATAAACATTTATACATTTGTACATGAGTGCAGTTGGGTTTTTTTTTGTTCTTGCTTTGCATTGTTTTGAATTGTATTGTTTTATTTTTGTTGTAATGTCAAAAAATCTGGATGTAGGTTTGCTCGCTGAGCTGGAAGGTTCATTTTCAGACATTTTGACACCATACTAGGTAACATCTTCAGTGAGCCTCCAGACGAAGCTTCCAACTCAGCGAGCAAACCTACATTCAGAATCTCAACCTGAGATGCAAATCTTCTCGAAACTTGTCAAAAACTCTATTTTTCAATAAAAATATATTTTAAAAAATTGGCAGTTAGGTTTCATTTCATCAAGTTAATTTTTTTAAGAGGTTTTCCATTTTTTAATTCACTCATGGGACAGCACCAATCCTTGTGGAACTCCACTGGTCACAGGCCTTCAGTCTGAAAAGCAACCCTCCACCACCACCCTCTGTCTTCTCCCTTCGAGCCAGTTCTGTATCCAAATGGTGAGTTTTCCCTGTATTCTGTGTGATCTAACCTTCTTACCATGAGGAAACTTGTCAAACACCTTACTGAAGTCCATCTAGGTCACATCACTGCTCTGCCCTCATAAATCCCATTTATTACTTTTTCAAAAAACTCAATTAAGTTTGTGAGACTTGATTTCCCATGCACACAGCCATGTTGACTATCCTTAATCAGTCCTTGTCTTTCCAAATACATCTGAATCCTGTCCCTCAGGATTCCCTCTAACACCACAGATGTCAGGCTCACTGGTCTACTGTTCCCTGGCTTTTCCTTACTACCTTTCTTAAATAGTGGCACCACGTTAGCCAACCTCCAATCTTCCAGCACCTCACCTGTGGACTATTGATAGTACAATATCTCAGCAAGTGGCACAGCAATCACTTCCCTAGCTTTCTGAGGCACACCTGATCAGGTCCTGGGGATTTATCTGCCTTTATGTGTTTTAAGACATCCAGCACCATCTCCACTGTAACATGGATATTTTTCAAGATGTCACCACCTATTTCCCCACATTCTGTGTCTCCATGGTTTTTCCACAGTAAACACTGATGCAAAATACTCGTTTAGTATCTCCCCCATCTCCTGCTGTTCCACACATATGCACCCTTGCTGATCTTCAAGGGGACCTATTTTCTCCCTAGTTACCCTTTTGTCCTGAATGTATTTATAGAATCCCTTCAGATTTTTCTTAACTCTATTTGCTAAAGCTACTTCATGTCCCCTTTTTGCCCTCCTGATTTCCCTCCCAAGTATGTTCCTACTGCCTTTATAAGCTTCTACAGATTTACTCGATCTCTGCTGTCTATGCCTGACAAATGCTTCGTCTTTTCCTTAAACAAAACCTTAATTGAATCATAGAGATGTACAGCATGGAAACAGACCATTTGGTCTAACTCGTCCATGCAAACCAGGTATCCTAACCTAATCCAGTCCCATTTGCCAGCACTTGGCCCACATCCCTCTAAACCCTTCCTATTCATATACCCATCCAGATGCCTTTTAAATGTTGTAATTGTACCAGCCTCCACCACTTCCTCTAGCAGTTCATTCCACACATGCATCACCCTTTGCATGAAAAAGTTACCCCTTAGGTCCCTTTTAAATCTTTCCCCTCTCACCCTAAACCTTTGCACTTTAGTTCTGGACTCCCGCACCCCAGGGAAAAGACCTTGCATATTTATGCTATTGATGCCCCTCACAATTTTATAAACCTCCATAAGGTTACCCGTCAGCCTCTAATGCTCCAGGGAAAACAGCCCTAACCTATTCAGCCCCTCCCTATAGCTCAAATTCTCCAACCCTGGCAACGTCCTTGTAAACCTATTCTGAACCCTTTCAAGTTTCACAACATCCTTTCAATAGGAGGGAGACCAGAAATGCAAATAAGTGGCCTAACCAATGTTCTCTACAGCCCCCAACCCCTATACTCCATGCTCTGACCAATAAAGGAAAGCATACCAAACGTCTTCTTCACTATCCTATCAACCTGCGACTTCACTTTCAAGTGAACCTGCACTCTGAGGTCTCTTTGTTCAGCAACAGTCCCCAGGACCATACCATTAAACATATAAGGGAGAAAGTGAGGACTGCAGATGCTGGAGTATCAGAGTAGAGAATGTGATGCTGCAAAAGCACAGCCAGTCAGGCAGCATCCGTGGTACAGGAGAATCGATGTTTTGAGCATAAATGCTTCATCAGAAATTAAGCTTCTGCTCAAAACGTCGATTCTTGTGTTCCTCAGATGCTGCCTGACTGGCTGTGCTTTTCCAGCATCACACTCATTAAGTGTATAAGTTCTGCACTGATTTGCCTTTCTAAAATGCAGTACCCCACATTTATCTAAATTAAACTCCATCTGCCACTCCTCGGCCCATTGGATCAAGATCCCGTTGTACTCTGAGGTAAGCTTCTTTGCTGTCCATTACACCTCCAATTTTGGCATCATCTGTAAACTTACTAACTATACCTCCTCGGGGAGGTCATGTGGTGGCTGTAACAGGACATTAGTTAGGCCACTTTTGGAATATTGAGTGCAATTTTGGTCCTATCAGAAGGATGTGGTGCAACTTGAAAGATTTGCAAGAATGTTGCCAGGGTTGGAGGGTTTGAGCAACAGGGAGAGGCTGTATAGGCTACAGCTATTTTACCTGAAACATCGGAAGCTGAGGCGTGAAGTCATAGAGGTTTATAAAATCATGAGGAGCATGGATAGGGTGAATAAACACGGTCTTTTCCCTGGGGTGGTTGAGTCCAAAACTGGACGGCAAAGGTTTAGGGTGAGAGGGGAAAGGTTTAGGGTGAGAGGGACCGAAAGGGCAACATTTTCAGCAAAGGGTGGCACATGAGTGAAATGAACTGCCAGAGGAAGTAGTACAGGCTGGTACAACTACAACATTTAAAAGGCATCAGGATGGGTATTTGAATAGGAAAGGTTTCGAGCGATATGGGCCAAGTGCTGGCAAATGGGACTACATTAGATTAGGATATCTGGTCAGAGACAAATAAACTGCAGATGCTGGAATCTAAAATAGGCAGACGCAGGAGGCTGGAAGAACACAGCAAGCCAGGCAGCATCAGGAGGTGGAGAAATCGACATTTTGGGTGTAAACCTTCTTTAGGACTAGGGGTGGGTGTGGGGGATGCTGCAGATAGAGGGGTGGTGGGGACAGGGTGGTGAAGTGGGGATAGGTGAAGACAGGTAGAGGGTACGACTGGTTGGTCAATGGGAAGAATGAATCCAGTTGGTGGCAGGGTGCAGTGAAGGGCTGGGGAGGAGCTGGGAAGGGAATCGGGGGATGAGGAAGGAAGTTATTTAAAACTGGAGAACTCAATGTTGAGTCCTCCAGGCTGTAGACTGCCTAGGCGAAATATGAGGTGTTGTTCCTCCAATGTGCACTGTGGTTCGTTGTGGCAATGGAGGAGGCCAGGGATGGTCATGTCAGAAAAGGAGTGGTTGTGGGAACTGAAAGAGGTAGTGACTGGGAGGTCCAGTTGGCCCATGTAAGCCTGGCTCTGATGCTGAGTAAACCGTTCCCTAGGTTTACATTCGGTCTCCCCAACGTCGACAAGACCACATCACGAGCACCTGATGCAGTAAACTAGATTGGAAGAAAGGCAGGTGAACCTCTGTCTCACCTGGAAGGACTGTTTCGGGCCCAGGATGGAGGTGAGAGGGGTGATGTACCAGCAGGTCTTGCATCTTTTCCAGTTGCAGAGCAAGGTACCTGGGGGTTTGGTGGGGAGAGTGGAGCAAACCAAGGACCGTCGAACGGAACGGTCCTTGCAGAAGGCAGAAGGGGTGGAGAGGGGAAGATATTCTTGGTGGTGGAGTCTAGTTGGAGTTAGCAGAGGTGTTTATTGTGGTTGCGGAGATTGGTGGGTTGGTAAGTGAGGACAAGGGGGACTCTGTCTTTATTGCAATGGGAGGGGAGGATTTAGGGTAGTGGAACAGGGAATGGAGGTGATATGGCGGAGAGCTGTCTGGATGACAGAGGGAGTAAAAGCACCATTGTTCAAAATAGGTCGACACCTGGTATGCTTATGAGTGGAATGTCTCTTCATCTAGCAGATGTGGCGGAGGAATTGGGAGAATGGGATGGAGTTCTTGCAGGATACTGGGTGGGAGGAGGTGTAGTCCAGGTAGTAATGGGAGTCTGTAGGTTTATGGTAAACGTCTGTCTGGACACTGTCACCAGAGATTGAAATAGTGAGGTCAAGAAAGGGGAGGGAGGTGTCCAGGATGGAGCAAATCAATTTGAAGGCGGGGTAGAAAGTTGTGGGAGAAGTCGATGAACTTTTCCAGTTCAGGACACTGCACCGACGCAGTCATTGATGTAACGGCGGAAGAGTACACTTCCAATGTGCACTGTGCTTCGTTGTGGCAACGGAGGAGGAAAAAGGATGGTCATGTCAGAAAGGGAGTGGCTGGGGGAACTGAAAGAGATAGTGACTGGGAGGTCGTCGGCACCAGTGTAGGTACTGAAGAGGGACTATTCGATATAGTTGGGCGCATCTGGGTGCCATGGCCACTCCCTTGATTTGGAGGAAATGGGAGCAATCAAAGGAAAGATTATTGAGGGTGAGGGTCGGCATGGACGGGTTGGACCAAATGGTCTGTTTCCATGCTGTACATCTCTATGAGTCTATAACATGAATGCTGTTGGATGTCCTAGATTTATTGCCTATGTCTAGTTGCCTTCAAGAAAGTGATAGTGAGTCGCTTTCTTCAACACCTGTTGTCCATGCACTAAGGTAGACTCACAGTGCCCTTAGGGAGGGAATTCCAGGATTTTAACCTAGTGACAGCTAAGGAATGGCAATATATTTTCAAGCCAGCATGGTGAATGTCTGGAGAGCAACTTGTAGGTGGTGTGCTATGTATTTGCTGAACTTGTCCTTCTAAATGGAAGTGGTTGTGGGTTTGGAAGGTGCTGCCTAAGGATTTTTTGTGGATTTTGGAGTTCATCTTGTAGATAGAACATGTTGCTGCTACCGAGTGTCAGTGGTGAAGGAACTGGATGTTTGTGAATATGTGCCAATTAAGTAGGACTGCTTTGTACTGGCTGGCATCAAGCTTCTTGAGTGTTGTTGGAGCTGCACTCGTCCAGCTGGTGAGAGTATTCAATCAAACACATGACTTGTGCCTCGTAGATGGTGGACAGGCTTTAGGAAGCCAGGAGGTGAGTTGCTCGCCGCAGTATTCCGAGACTCTGATCTGCTCTTTTGGTCATTGTCTGGATCAGTGGTGCTGGAAGAGCACAGCAATTCAGGCAGCATCCGACGAGCAGCAAAATCGACGTTTCGGGCAAAAGCCCTTCATTGTGTTTATTCATGGTGAGTTTATTGTTAATGGTAACCCCCAGGACATTGATAATGGGGGATTCAGTGCTGGTGATGGCATTGATTGACATGGGGCAGTGGTTAGATCATCTCTTATTGGAGGCGGTCACTGCCTGGCATTTGTGTAACACAATTGTTACTTACCCTTTGACAACCCAAGTTTGGATATTGTTGCATTAAACGTAGGCTGAGAACAAATGTACTATAAAGATTTAATATGCATCTGTGAGGAAGCTGGTGGATCATAATAAACTCAGTGCCAACCATTTCAAACATTAGGTTTCCTGCCAGTTGGGAAAGCTGTTACCAGAAATGATGGGCTAGGAAGATTTGGGAATTTATTTTGTCTACCAATCATTGATTCCAATGAGCTTGCCCAATTAACTGGCCTCTCTCTTCCCCTCTCCTCCCCAGAAGGAGGAAGGTGCCACTTTCAAGAGTTTGGGGTCATTAAAGAGTAAAACACACAATGTGCAGCTGTGTGTATGTTAAAGAGAAATGTCTCAGGACCTACAGTCGGACTGTTCCATTATTCGCCAGGTCCCCTTCCCTCCCCCGTGCAATGTTTGAACTTGGTGGAGTCCCCGTCACGAGCCGGGGCCGTTGGCCGTGACGTCAGTTCCGGCCTAGCGGCTCGAGACGAGGGCGCTGAGCTCGAGCAAAAACAAGAGGCGGAAAAATAAAATATCCCTCGATGCAAACCAGCGGCTTTGGACGTTTTGAAAGGAAACAAAAAATCTGCAGCAAATCGGATCACTTTAGTAGCTAGCGGTATCTGCTTTTTTTTTCCCGGCTTTAAAAAAAAAATTGTGCGGCGGATCCTCTAAAAGCCAGAGAAAAAAAAATGTCGGCACAGGCCCAAATGCGAGCTATGCTCGACCAGCTCATGGGGACATCCAGGGACGGTAAGCGCGATAATGGCGAACGTTTATCCTTACTGCTGTTGAAAACCGAGTGTTTCCTTGTTGAATCGCAGTAAACATGTCCGCTGTAAAGAATCCGGCCAATATGGTGGAAAGAAGCCTAGTGTCCGCCCCTGTGCCCCGCCCCACGTGATTGACGTGCGCATCTAGGCCAATGGGCGGCGGCGTCTGCCTGGAGTGACCGTGGCTATGTCCAATGGGCAGCGGCCTCTACCTGGAGGGCTAGCGTCCCAAGCCAGTGGGGACGCGCGCGCCAGTAGGCTGGCCAATTGGCGGAACGGACGTCGCCGGCTGCATGGAGGAAGGCGGGGCCTCGGGGCGCGACCGGGCGCCGTGAAGGGCGGTTGATGGGGCGGCTGGGGGTCTTGGTGAATGGTTCCCGAGAATGGCTGAGCTAAATCTTCGCAGAATAATGAACCGCAAACGGTGGAAACTTCAAAACAAAGACATAAGTAGCTTGCGAAACTCGGCAAGTGTGACCGCATCTGTGGGAAGACAGCAGAGTCTGATGAAAAGTTATCGGACACCAAACGATAATTCTGTTTTCTTCTCATAGTTGCTGTCAGACCGGCTGAGTTTCGCCAGTAATTTCTGTTTTTGAGTCAGTTCTTTGCCTTTCTCTCTCTCTCTCTCTCTCTGTATCGGGAAATATACTTTCACCAGGGGCAGCTTCCATTGATCTGGTTCACCCCTCCTTAATTGCGTACTCATGTAGGGTATGCATTTACAAACTCAAGGTTATGGGAGATTATACAGAAATTCTGGGAAAACTGCAGATCTGAAATTATTTCTGGTGTTGCGTTGTAGAGTAATTCTCTTCTGATATCACTCTTTCCCGTTCCCATTTTAGTTCATGTGGTTTTGTCTATAATAAGCTTTCACTTTTTTGCATCTCGCAAATAAACCTCATCCTGCACCTGTGACACGTTTTACATTGGCCTTTAATTGCTGCCACTCTGGCAGGAAAATTCCTTCTTGTCTTAGTTTTTGGGGTCATTACAGAATTTTTAAAAACGGTGCGAATGTATATATGTTCAAAGGAGAAGTGTCTGGGGACGAGCAGTCGGACTGTTCCATTCTTTGCCTGGTCCCCTCCCTTCAAATGTCATTCACCACATGCATTGTGTCTTAAGTGCCTTTTATGCAGTTTAACGGGTGTTGTCAATGACAGGATTCATACAGTAATTACTACAACCTGCTTGTTTAACTGGTACAGTTGTCACTATTATGTCTTTGCAATCATTCTTAGGTGATCAATATGACATCAAATCTCTTGCACCTATGAAATATCTGACTCGGGTGAAGGATTTTTTAAAAAATTTCTGATCTTAGTCTGTATCTTTCTGCAACACTGGATCATACTCTGTTTGATCAATAATAAAGACTGTATTGCATCAGGACCAAAAGAAAAGATTTTAAAAAGCAACCAGTTAGCAAGGATTAGGACCAGCATTTGATAACCCTTTGATTTTTTTCTATATTTCTTTTGTCTTTCTAAATCTTTGTTTAAACAGTGAGTGCTGAAGACATCGGGGGTAAATGGCTTGGAGAGGAGTTACCAACGGTATGAGGGAACTAAATTAACACATACAGCTGAAGTGGTGAGAGTCCCTCTTTTAAAGTCACCATAACTCCATCTGTCTGTCACTAGTGAAGACAATCTGATAATTCCCGAGTAACGTTACTTGAGAATGTAATGAGAAGTAAATTGTATTCTAGAACTATACTAATTTCTGACCAGGGATAACTGCTGTCTTGATAATTTTTACCTAATTTGCAGAGGGAATATGGAGATGTTCTGACAATACGTTTCTGTCAAAAGTGCACTAAAAATGAGAAAAAACAAGTAAGTTTTCTTTGAAAACTTCATTTGAAATGTGTTACATCACAAAATGCAGATGCCAGGTTTTGGGATCTTAAGGTTTGATTGCCTGGTAAGCAATGGAAATTTTCATTTGTAATAGGGATTTCCATTACTCACGAGCTGGGTCTGATCCTGAAAATCTTCATCTATCTCTTATAATCCAAGTTAGTCCAAGCAATAAAGCCTAAACAAAATACTGCGGATGCTGGAAAGCTAAAATAAAAGTGAGTAGTGCTGGACGTACTGAGGTCAGTTGCATCTGTGGAGTGAGAAACAGTTCACATTTCAGATTGAGCTGACTTGTCATCAGAAATTTTATCTTGACATGATACAATAACTGTTTCTTTCCACAGATGTTGTAAGACCTGTTGAGTCTTTACAGCAGTTTTTTTTCTTGGTACACAATTCCTGCCCTGTTTTACAACTCAGCTAATTGACTCAAATCGATAATGCTGAAAGTGTATTATAAAAGCAAGGTCATGGCTGTGGTAGAATTTAATGTTTGGATCGCAATCTATCTTCTGAGTATTTTGAATTTTTTTTATATGGGTATGTATTCTTTTAAACAATTGCTCTGTTTAAAAATGTTTGACAAAATACATGTAATGATTGGCAAATTCAGGAGTAAGTCATTCAGAGCTAACCTTTCAAGGGAAATGTTACTTGGTCAATGTTCTACTGGTCTTGGAAGTTGAATCCAACTGAAGACCTGTTAATTTGTCATGGCTTAATAGATAATTGCATGTTGCTGCCTTGATATTGGATTGACTCTTGCATTGTATAATGCACTTGCAGATTCAGAACCCCAGGTCTGTAGTCTACCTTTCATATATTGGTAATGAATAATTTCACTAATGGATGTTATAGCTTAGGATTTTGTCAATTCTCACTTTGAGGTGATCCGCACCAATGAAGCAGCAATGAGGGTACTGTCTTCAGTTTCACCTCCAGTATTTACAAAGCAAACAATCTGATTGGATGTCTCTCTCCTCCACCCTTGCACTTACAATTCAGACAAAGACCATATTTGTGTCTCAGTTATTTTTCATTTTTCTGAGGAAATTTACACCAAACATATCTTCTAAATATCCATATTTATAAAGTTCTTGGTTTTTAGTATTAAGTGAGTTGGTGTGACAAACTTGTAAACTAAAATTCGTAATTTTCTTTTGGTTTCTTGGATTTTTGTTAAGTCCAGCAAAAAGCATGTATTGAGCGAATAATAACATGATCTTGAATTTGTGAATTGACTTATTAGAAGTCAATGATCTGTCAGTTGACAATTAGTGATTTTAGCTTGGTATTAGGTACATTATTCCTGGCCTCCATTACCTGAATTTTGTTTGTCTTGAAGATGAAAAGAAACATTATTAAAATTTGAAGAGATCAGGGTGGATTTCAGATCGTGAGTGGATAATTAAACCATGGGTCAGAAATTTAATTTGATCTCCATTTCAAAAGTATACAGTCTGTCCTTATTTTTACATGGTATTGATTCTACAATTTAAGTTGTTATCAAGCCTAAGCTCTGACCATTTGTGAAGCAGAAACAGTTTCCCAAAACTTCAGAGTTATTTTCCTGGCCACACAGAGGAACTAAGATGCAAAAGTGAAGCTTCATTTAAGAGAGGAGGATGTCATCATGTGGAAACAAGTTTAGATTAGCCATTTCAATAAACAATATTAACATTTCAAGTTTTTTTTTTAATTGGAATTGGTGAATATCTGAAGAAGTTCCTAAAAATCAACAGTGACAAATGTAAAGGGGTGACAATTAGTGCAGTCCAAATTAACTTTGGAATCGGGCGTTCAGCCATTTAGACCACTACCATTGTTTTAATGCATTGGATAGTCCCTTGTGTTTCAGTTATTTTGAAAAGTAAGAAAGGATAACCTTGCTCAAGTTGGGTCGGTACACTTGACTGAGGTGGGAGGCAGAGGTGTTATAATAATGTCACTGAACCAGTAATCCAGAGTCTCAGGCTATTGTTCTGAGGACATTGGCTCAAATCCTGCCATGGCAAATGGTAAAATTTGAATTCAGTAAAAATCTGGAATTAAAAGCTAGTCTAATAGCAACCATCAATTGTAAAAATCCATTGTTCTTTGTAGGGAAAAAACTTTTGTCCTCACTTGGTCTGATCTGCATGTGACTACAAAGCTATAGCAATACGATTGACCCTGAAATGGCCTTGAGCATCACTCATTCAAAGGACAACTTGGGATGGGCCATAAGTGCTAGCCTTTGATGGTGATGTCCACATCCCATACAAGAATTGGAAAAAAATGTATTCTGTTCATAAAGTCATAGATTTATATAGCATGGTCACTGAATGTGGCATAGGGGCATCTTAGGAGCTATATCATAACCTGATTGATTGGATGTCATCACCAGAATGATGAATGAAAATGATCTCGCTGATAATGTATCTCGTTTCTGATAAAAACCAATTGGAAAAAGTGCTGCATTGATGGGGAAATAAAGAAACTGGAGCACTGGGGAGTAAAACTTGACACAGTATTGTAGGATTACTGGATGCTAATTAGAAAATGTAAACAAATACTGTTTAAAAGCAAAACACTGTAAATAAAAGCAAGCTGTGCTGTGCATACTGAGATCAGTTACATCTGTGGACAGATGCAGGTTGAGCTGATTTTTCATCACATTGTGAATAAAAATTGATCTGGTGGATGTTTTTAGTTTTAAAATTTCGGTGGAAAGAATGGTGTTACCACTAATGAATTCCTGAAATTTTTGGGGTCGAGAACCTTTTAGGCATAAGAATCTTTTAGGATTTTTCCTGCCCTAATGTTTTTCCATTCTGTCTCTCCGAGAAGAGTATTTCAATTGTTGGCTCATTTAATTATAGTTAATTAAATATTAAATTTATGGGTTGGCCTTGAAGTTCTACCTGTCAGTATATTGCATTCTTATTTCTCAAGAAGTGAAAATGACAATGGGGAAAATAAGGGAAGTAAGTATAGCCACTGCTGCTTTTCTACTATCCAGCTATTAATGTTATTCATTGGACGTGTAATTCTGTGTGTTTTACTGTGTGTTCTAGTGTCTAGTGGAATTTGCAAAAACTTCTTCAAGTTGTAAAGAGTGACTGTCTTGTTTTAAAGTTTACTACAAAAGTTTACGCTGGTAAATTTTTAAAATGGGATATACATTACAAAAATGAACCATTTGGCCAACCAATCTGTGCTAGTGCTTATGCTTCATGTCAGCCTCTACCCATCATGTCTCATCTAAATCTACAAACTCCTCTCTCTTTTATGTTGTCTAGTTTTCCTCAAATGCATCCGTATTGTTTACTTTGACCGTCCCTATAGTAGCAAGTTCTGCATTCTCAGACTCAGCGCTCTTTGGGTAAAGGTGTTTCTTCTGAATTTTGGATTTCTTGGTGACTGTGATATTGAAGACTTCATTTAAGCTCTTTACCACAATTTGCAATGAAAAATTATTTTCTACATGTCATCCATGAAGTTATTTCAGTGACTGTCCTGTTTCTATTATGTTTCCACCTTTTGCCCATTTTTTTTTACAAACCTCATTAATCTTTCTATATTTTCTATGCAGCCCTACTTGTCTACCAGATGCTATCGTACTTCCCTCAGAAAAATCTATCCCTGTATTTAACTACTGACTGAACTCCCAATTTTTCTCTCATATCTTGGAACAGGTTGCTTTGGAGTAAAGAATCCCATTCATTATCCTTCAGTCAGTCTTTCACACTGCCCCCAGCATTGACACTGACTCGGACTGATCGGGAACCAGATTTCTGGAGACAAACAACTGTCATTTTCCTCTAACAGCTGGCTTTAGATTTCTTATAAAACAAAGCTCCATTTTATTGACAATTGAGAGAAATTTCATGGATTAAGTGGAATGTTCAAAAGGAATGAATTCTATTTAAATGTCTGGGATTGCAAAAGGTGTTACTCTTAATTTTAGAAAGCATTTAAACTAGTTAAGAAAGGGAACAGTGTACACGGTAGATACATTTACAGGTAGCTTTACTGACCTAGATTATTAAATACATTTTAAACACTATGAATACAGGAAGCATATAGGAATGATGAATAAATGAAAGTAGGTTGATGTGAGATTTTACATTGTTTTATGTATGTGTTAGGCATGTTGAAACAAGTAGTTAGAATTGTAACCTTATATAGAGTGTTAAAATGGGATGCATTTTTGAGAATTAGTTTGATGAAAGCTGTTAGGCAGGAATTCACTGAAAAGATTGCAAGTAATTCAGATACGATAGAGGAACTTGAAGAGGATGTGGGCTACTACTATTAACTATGAAAATCTAACAACTAGGGGAGACTGGATTTTGCCCCATTAGATTCAAGTAGTCCAAATAGGGCCTAATTGAAGGTCCGAAATAAAATCAAAGCGTTGGAGAAACTCAGCAGGTCTTTCAGCATCTGGAGAGAGAAAAACAAGAGTTTGTGTTTCAATTTTATATAACTTGTAGAACTGATTATTGATCATTTTTAGAGACCCCAGGTAGATATCTATACTTGATGAATATGGAAACAGATTGCAAATAATTTTAGTATAAAATGCCAATTTTGATGCTTTTAATTTTTCTGGAGTTGAGTGGCATAATGGTTTACCTCCTGTGTAAAGTCAATGGGAAAAAAATGTTGAAGTATGAAATCTTTCTTGTCCCGGTATGTTAATGAAAAGGGATAATAGATAAGGCTAACGATAGTCATATATTCGATCTAATACTTAGTAATGATCCTGATCTTCTGTTTGTGTGGGGTAACATCTGGGTGACCATGACTGCAACATTAGATGGTTCTGATGGTTGGAATAACTGAAGGTAATGAGAATCTGCAGCTTGCAAAAGATTTCAGAAGAGCAACTTTCATAAAATGGTAGACAATTTGGCATGAAAAAACTAAGACCCTCTACTGGGTGGCATTCAAACCAATCTAGAATAAAGATTGAACCAAGATAAAAAACAGTCGAAGACAGATACATAGCACAATTGCAGCAGAATGGTAATGTGATTGGACTAATATTCCAAAGAACCAGGCTAATTCTTAGGGAACGCCAGATCAAATCCTACTACAGCAGCTGGAATAAAAGCTAGTCTAGGGGGGACTGGGACAATTAACATCATAAATAAAAACCCATCTTGTTTATTAATGCTCTTAAGGGAAGTAAGTCAGCCAGCCTTGCCTGGTCTGGCCGACATGTAGCTATGGACCACTGGGACCCTTGGAACTACGTGCAAATCATTCAGTGCAATTAGGTATGCTGGCCTTGCCAATGATGTCTATATCCCTTCAAAGACAAAGCTTTTCACTGTGCCTCGGTACACGTGACAATATATTCAATTCACTTCGATGTTTTTAACAGTTAAGGGAAGGGGGAAGATCGCATGAAAAAGCTAAGATATCTGATTTTTTAAAAAAGACATAAAATATAAACAAATTATTTGTTTGACATTTTATTTGGTCCAAGGTGTTATGTAAGTGCAAGTTGTTTTAAATTAAACACACCTAATACTCAACTGAGTGTCATGAATAACAAAACAAAAGTTGCTTTAGATCAACCAATAGTCTAATGACAAAAGAGAATCACAGAATTGTGGAAGGAATTGAGAAAGCCTTTTCAGTTATGTGAATAATTGGAGAAGTGTTGAAGACTATATAGGACCCCTAAACCTATGGCCTCTAGTTCTGGATTCCTCCCGCCCTCGAACAAGACCTTGTCTATTTACCCTGTCAATGCCCCTCAAGATTTTCTAAACCTCTATAAGGTCACCCTTCAGCTTCAGACACTCCAGAGAAAACAGCCCTAGCCTATTCAACCTCTTCCTATAGCTCAAATCCTCCAACCCTGGCAACATCCTTGTAAATCATTTCTAAACCCTTTCAAGTTGCACAACATCCTTCCAATATGAAGGAGACCAGAATTGCATGCAATATTCCAAAAGTGGCCGAATTAATGTCCTGCACAGCCGCAATATGACATTCCAACTCCTATACTCAATACCCTGACCAATAAAGGAAAGCACACCAAACGCCGCCTTCACAATCCTATTCACCTGCGACTCTACATTGAAGGAGCTATAAACCTGCACTCCAAGGTCTCTTTGTTCAGCAACACTCCCCAGGACTTTACCATTAAGTGTATAAGTCCTGATAAGATTTGCTTTCTCAAAATGCATTATCCTGCATTTATCTAAATTAAACTCCATCTGCCACTCCTCAGCCCATTGGCCCATCTGATCAAGGTCCCATTGTAATTCGAGGTAACTTCACTGTCCACTACATCTCCAATTTTGGTGTCATCTGCAAACTTACTAACTATACTTTTTAAGCTTGCATCTATATCATTTATATAAATGATGAAATGTAGTGGGCCCAGTACCGATCCTTGTGGCACTCCCTGGTCACAGGCCTCCAATCTGAAAAACAACTCTGCACCACCACCGTCTGTCTTCTACCTTTGAGCCGGTTTTGTATCCAAATAGCTAGTTTTCCCTGTGAGATCTAACCTTGCCAACCAGTCCCCCCATGGGGAACCTTGTCAAACACCTTACTGAAGTCCATATAGATCACATCTACCACTCTGCCCTCATCAATCCTCTTTGTTATTTCAAAAAACTCAATCATGTTTCTGAGACATGATTTCCCTTGCATAAAGCCGTGTTGACTATCACCAATCAGTCCTTGCCTTTCCAAATACATGTACATCCTGTCCTTCAGGATTCCCTCCAGCAACTTGCCCACCACCAATGTCAGGCTCACTGGTCTATAGTTCCTGGCTTGTCCTTACCACCTTTCTTAAAATAGTGGCACCACGTTAGCCAATCTCCAGCCTTCCAGCACCTCACCTGTGACTATTGATGATACAAATATCTCAGCAAGAGGCCCAGCAATCACTTCCCTAGCTTCCCACAGAGTTCTCGGGTACACCTGATCATGTCTTGGGGATTTATCCACTTTTATCTGTTTCAAGACATCATTGATTGCTCTGCCATCTACTTTTGCCAATCCTCTCGTTTTTTCTTTAATGTAGTTTCACCCCATCTCCTGTACTTCCCAAATCCCACTAAGACTTGTTCTCTCCCTCTTTATTTAGATTTTCAAAAAAATAGCAGACACTTAATTTCATTCAAAGAAGTGTTAAACCTTGTGTCAGAACCAGAGGGGAAATAGGTTATGTGGGTTACCTTGGTGTAAAATGATTATATATCTGATGCATAAGTAACAGATCAGCAATTGGTGCTTGTCCCTGACAGTAATGACTTGGATAAAAATTTTTATTTGCAGGTAGACATTTCCTGGTAAATTTAAGCTATGATTATGCCAATTTCTTTACAGGTTAAAAACAGTAACGACATGACAACCTGAGTCAGCCCACAAAGTGCTAATATTTCTCTTTAGATGACTGATTTATATTTATATCAGTTTTTGAATTGCAGTTCTTAGACAAAAAGACTGAGTTGTCTCTTTCTGAGAATGTAGACCTCAAGTATGACCCTTTGTGGATCAGGTATTACCCACACAATATTAGAACTTCTATCCACGCAGTCTGCTGCACCTTTTGTAATGAACAGCTAGCAAACGGAGCTAGAATTCTTATCTCATGGAAGTTTTTGCATGATTTGGTAGTATTCTTGCATTTGAGTCAGAATTCTGAGTTCAAATTCCAAAACATGCTTAAACATGTGATCTTGTCTGGGTAAATGCTGCATTGTTTTTTGGATGAAATGTTAAACTGAGGCTTCAAAGGATTTAAAGAAGATTCAAAGGAAAGAGGGAGTTCTTTGGGCGTCATGGTTGACAACTGTCCTCCAGTTAACCACCACAAACCGGTTACCTGTTAATACAATTCTTGTTTGTTTTATAGAGTCATAGAGATGTATAGCACAGAAACAGACCAACTTGTCCATGCCAACCAGATATCCTAACCTAATCTAGTCCCATTTGCCAGGCACTTGGCCCATATCCCTCTAAACCCTTCCTATTCATATACCCATCCAGATACCTTTTAAAGGCTGTAAATGTACCAGCCTCTACCATTTCGTCTGGCAGTTCATTCCATACACGCACCACACTCTGCATGAAACCCTAAACCTATGCCCTCTAGTTCTGGACTCCCCCAAATTAGAGAAAAGACCGTGTCTATTTCTCCTATCCATGCCCCAAATGATTTTATTAACCTCTATAAGGTCACCCCTCAGCCTCTGACGCTCCAGGTAAAATAGTCCCAAACCTATTCTGCATCTCCCTATAGCTCAAATCTTCCAACCCTGGCAACATTCTTGCAAATCTTTCTGGACTTTTATTTTGTGCAGACTGACTGACTGTCATGTGTGATTACAAAATACCAGTAACAACATTCCAAAAATCATCAGTTAATTGAAGAGCACTGTTAACTTGGTTAGCTGCTGGGCAATGTGTAAGAGGACAAAATTTGAGGAGTACAGATACATATATCTCTGTGGATTGAGAGGATGGAGGAGATTGCTGATATGGAGGGCAAAGTTGTGGAAGGATTTTAAAGTGACAATAAGAACCAAGTGCTGACAAACTGGTTTTATGTTATTCAAAGTACAATGTGCGAGGTGGAAAATTCACATTTACAGCTGTACTGTTGACTTCTGATATTAGAGGTTAACTCATAACTTTTTGTATTTGGGAGTTCCTGACTGAAATATTGGGTTACCAAAGTAGAAAGTACATTCCAGAGCAATGATTAATCATATATGGAAGTTTATAATTTTAGATCAAACAAGTCCTCTACCTTGTTACTGCATCACTAACTGGCAAGATCCCAAGAATGTTGCCAATCAAGATAGAAAACAATATTATGAACGGATCCTGCAGCTGATATTAGTAGTCATTTTTAAAGGATGGGATGTGAATGTGTTATGTGGGCTCTTGGAAAAGAAATTGTAATTAGACCGTGAACCACTAGAGTACATGTATCAAAACAGAGCTCTTTTGGATTGTTTGTAAATGGTTGTAATGCCCTTGTAATTGCTGTTCACGTTAAATGGAGCTCCTGTCCTTGTGGAGCATGATCAGAGCTGCATATTGGCATTTGGCGCTATTAACTTTTTTTAATAGGCCACTTCATGAAAGGACATACGTGCATGAAATCATATTGTGGACCAACAGTATTATATCACTATTACCCTTTTCTGATAGGTAGCATGCAATCACACAACAGCCTGGAATATACCATCAGGCCTTGTTCCAGCTTAAACAAAATAATGCTTCGCCAGTGTACAAAAATATTTAAAGATGTGACATTCAACAATAAAATTTTGAAGGGAGCATTGGTGATGTGGTACTTATGAGGTTCTGACTGTGTGCAGAGGTAGCATTGCTGTATGTTAAATCTTAAATTCCCTGACAGTTTAGCCCACTGAGAAATAGACTTTTAACAGTCATTTCTAAGATTTGAACATAGAAGATATTCTAACTCTGAACTGACTGAGAGGACAGTTATTGGTGCAGTGTCACATTTGATAGCTTTACTGAGATCATCCACTAACTCACTTGATCCTTAAATGGTCAACCTGACCAATTCTATGCTTCATCAGTGGTAGACACTCTGGTTTATAGAAAGCTTCTATATTAAAACCCTTCAATGAAAGTGCCTTGTCCAGTGGTCATTGTTTGGGTGTGGCATTTTTGTTAGTTATCTACTGAGACACTGCATGTGCCTTTTGAAAAAGTTCATTGAGCATTATTCAGGCCTATCATTCACTTTAGTGAGACATCTAATTGGTAAGTATGTGGACTTCTTTAACTGAGCAGTTTTTTTTCATAAATATATGGAAGTACATGTGAAAATGTATGTCTGTGATGCTTGTTTAAATGGATTGTCTTGTTTTGTTGGTCCATGAAATTAATTGTGTAAATTTGTTGTTCATATCACTTTACCCTTCCACACCTTCCAAACGCAAAACAAAATGTATTCTTCATAGAAATAAATCAAATATTATGGCTTCTAAAGAACCTCAAAATTCTGCGCTGATCAGAACAAATGGCAGCATGGTGGCTCAGTGATTAGTACTGCTGCCTCACAGCACCAGGGACCTGGGTTCGATTCCAGCCTCTGGTGACTATTTGTGTGGAGTTTGTACGTTCTCCCCATGTCTGCGTGGGTTTCTTCCGGGTGCTCCGGTTTCCCCCCTCAATCCAAAGTTGTGCAGGTTAGGTGAATTAGCCATGCTAATTTGCCCATAATGTGCAGGGACTTGTAGGTTAGGTGTATTAGTCAGGGGTAAATACAGGATAATAGGGTAGGGGAATGGGTTTGGGTGGGTTACTCTTTGGAGGGTTGGTGTGGACTTGTTGGGTTGAAGAGCAGTTTCCACACTAGGGATTCGAAGATTCTAAGACTTCAAAAATGTTTCTCCCTCCTCACCCTGACACCAACAACCCAACTCGCGCTCTCAAGCGTACACACAGACTCTCTCTCTATTGGAGGAAAAATGTGACTGAATGCTGAGTGACCAAACACTGATGCATTTCCATCTTCCAATCAGAGACGAAAATCAAGCTGTTTATAGTATCATCCACTGGCTGAAGTCTGGAAATTAGTCAGTAGGCCTTTAAGAAGTAAATAACCATCTAAAGTATTGAGAACACTGCCTCTGTTCAGTTCAAACCTTCTGAGAAGTATAACTAAAGTCTCCACGAGTGATGAGTTTTTTTTCTTTTAAATTGGTTTCATCAAATAGGAAATGCTGGCAAGTCACGTGTGTAGTTATGGTAACATTATTTTAGTAAAAAAGAAACACCTAAATATGCGGAATGCCTGTATCACCAAAGAAGTAAAATATGTGCATCCATCAAAAAATATTGTGCTTTTGGGCGTAATATTTATTTATCAACAAATGTGCAGAAGTATAAAGATGTAACTGTATATACCACGCAAATGCATATTGAGAGTGCATGCCCAAGCATCTCTGCTCATTTTTAAACTTATAATCAGAAATCTACATCAATATTCCCATTTAGTTGCAAATGCCTAGTGTATAAATTGCACAGCTTTATTTTGTTATGCTATATACACTTGGTTTTAGAAGTGCTTCTCACCTTAGTTGATCTCTCATAGAGGGAAGTTGCAACTAAATTGTAGTCATTAAATGAAGCAGTGGTTGAGGTAAACAAAACCAAAACACACCACATTGATTTGATTCACATATTACAGTGTCTCTTTGTTATTATGAATTCCTACTTTTTTTTCTTGTTCATAAAATGGGTGCATCACTGGCAGGGCCAGTGTTTGTTGACCGTCACCTTCAATAATGAAAGGGCATAAATGCAGCATATATGTTTATGATGGCAGTTTCTATATAAATGCAAACAAAGGACTGAATGGAAAACGTTGTCAGGAATTGTGAGCTAAGTAAAAATTTTAATATGTATTTTACTGCAGCTACTAACCAACTCAGCAGTCTTAAAACAGTGGACAGCAGTTTGAGTATGCATTAACAGCTCTTAGGAATTTCGATGCTATAGTTATTGTAATTCGATGGTATGGTTCCACCAAAGCACCTCTTTGGGAAGGTTCAGTTTTGTTGATGATCTTTTCAAAATTTCTATCCTTAAAGTTAGGAGGCCCACGATCATGTAGTCTTTGATTCACAAGACTGGCAAAATACAGATTTTGAAAGTATCAGTACAAGAGAAGAGTCAACTCACAAGCAAACTAATGACTTTAGTGGAGTATAAAGCAGAAACATCTGTTGTTGAAAATGAATATTTCTGGAGACTTTTTGAAGGTCAGCTTCACTGTCATTCAAAGCATATTACTGCATCATGTCAGATAATATTTGTCACCAGAATTGGTTCAATGAGACAATGTACTAAAATATATTTTCAGAAGAAATTATGAATTTTTGCTCAATTTGTTGTCGATTGATTCACTGATGTTAACAGTGTTCTGTGGTGAACTTTATGTAGAAATGATCAAAGCCGCATAACCCCACAATTTTTAAAAATTTCTCTGAACAACCTTTGTAAAGTCATTCATTGACCTATGTTCCTAATAGCTTTTTAAAGAAGATAAATGGTTGCACTATAGGGCAATGAAAATCCTACGCTACCGTTGAAAGTCACGCTGATGTGGAGTAAACACTTGGCAGTGCGAGATTGCAGAATTATCTCTTCTCCCTCTTCCTGCTTTGATTTAGTAACAAATTTGAAATCTTATATCATGGTTTTTTTTGGGTGGTGAGAAGTCAGAATTGACTTTGTGATACTTAAAAGTTACAGTAACTAGGGGAAATATGGAACTGTCTGTAAAACTTTGTAAACTGTCAATTACGGCAAGTCAAAATTTGATTATCTAACCTGGAAGGAAAAGAGTCCTTTTATATTTAAAGCATTTGGGTTGCATATAATTACAAAGATTTTTTTTTTCCTCCCTCCAGGACATGTAATATTGCAGTTAGATGCATTGTTGAATTTGCTGGGCGTTACTCTTTTTTTTCCTATACAAACTGAACAATTTGGCCCCTTGTTTTATTTATAAAGGTTCAGTGTATCTTTGCCTGCCTACTTCAATCTGCAAGGGATTTACAGAAACACCCCGCGTTCATCGAGCCGTGAGTCATGACTAATTTTTCCAGCTGTGTTAATAAATGTGGACAAGGAAACAGTCAATTTTCATAGCTGCAATATACAAAGATACAGTGTACACAAGAATGGAAAATGAGTAAACTGCACTGCAGTAGCAACCTTGGCCAGACCAATTTGATATGTAGGTTTACTTCAATTTTGGGGGAATCAATAGAAAAGATACTACTGCTAACCTGCATGCAGCAATTTGAGACCACTAGATTTAAACTGGGACACGTATATGCTAGATACATTCTGTGATTTAATTGCATTGTTTGCTCATATCAAAAAAACAAATTCTGTAATATTTGGTCAAGATTTGCCACATCTTTTATTGCTATGGGTTTGAATGCAAGTTTGCCATTTTTTGGGTAATTAGAATTGGTTTTTCACTCACTGAAGCTGTTTTTTTCAGAGAGAAGGTGATACCAAACATGAATTGACTTGGCTGTGCAATACAGCTGTAGCTCCTGGTCTAAAACAAAAGCCTGCAAAGTTACTTCATCTGAAATTAAACATTCATCTTGAGTCAGGGTTGTACTTTAAAAGTATGAATATCATACACTGACTAAAATCACATTGATAGGCCATACAAGCAGAACAGTCACTAGTGTTGTCCAAGCTGTTGTAATGAAGGCACAATCTTAATTAAATCCTGTTAATACAAATCTGGAAAATCCTGCCATGTCATATCTGAGGGAATGCAGGATTTGTATTTCATCAGATGTATGTGAAAAGCAAACTATCCAAGAAATTATGACTGTGTTTCATATTGTAGGAAAACTGAGACAGTTTCTTCTCTCCCTCAGTGAGTACAGCTGTGTAGAACAGGGCAAATTTTACAGACTGATCAGCTCTATTCGTGTACATCCTACTGTCATGCTTTTCTGCAAAGGGAAGGGAGAGATGATCTTTTGAGTTGACTGTTCTAGTCATAGGTATCCAAAGTTATCAAATGTGCTGAGGAGCAGTGATCTGATTAGTTTCTGCAAAATAAAAATTTGTCAATTACTAATGGACAGAACTGCACAGATTCATCAAAATAAATACACAAATTTGATCCCTGATGCAGAACTATAGCTGGGCACATCCATTGCTCCCATAAAACTCAACTAATGTTTTTGCTAGTTCATGGGGGAGTTTTCTTGTTGTGTTTTAGTTCTAGTATCCTTAGTTCTAGTTTTTTTTTTGCTCCTCTGAGTTTACTTGGATCTGGCGCTCTGAACCTGGAATTGACATTCTTGTTTAGTATTTCTAAAATTGTGTATTGTGAATGTAAACCAGTTTAGAAAACTTCACAATAAGTGCTTTGATCAATTTGTTAGACAAATGAAAATAATGCAAACCAAGGTATTGCACTCCATCAGAGTTTATGTTAGCCTATGCCTATATTTTCTCACAGGAGTTTTCTGGTTTAGGTACAGTTGAAAGTAATAACATCACTCCTGAAAGGCAATTTTTTCTGAGAAGTTGAAAATATTCAGTGCTTTTGTGCCTTTTTCACTCCAGCCACACAAGCAGAAATTGTCCCTTCCAAAATTCTGCAATGTGCATTTCATCTATCTCTTGGTGGAGAGTAAGCTGGGAGAAGAGAAATTCCCTGTCTTTCCAAAGACATACAACTTGTGTTCTGTCCATTCATGTTTAAAAAAATCTTAATGCCATGCACGCTACACATTGCTCATCCAGTGGATCCAAACAAAATAAAGAGCAATGGTATTTACTCAATGATATTATAGAAGTGATGGGGGATTGAGGGGTGGAAGGGAGTGGATAATCATTCAATATTGATTCTTGGCATTCAGCAAAACTTTCTGTAAGTTCTTAACCATCCGGTGTACTTCCTGTAATAAATAGAATCTGTAACTACCTTTTTTTAAAAATAATTGATGTTTTGCAGTAGCCCAGCTTTAAATCAAGTGGCCTTAATTGCAACAGTGTAAGAACTTAGCAGTAGGTTTATTTATGCAGTTAATGTTCTTGACCTCATAGTTCCATAAGATCAGTTATTAAACATTATTAATAAAACTGTCATTGAGTAGTGTCATAATTGCCAAGGGCATTATACATCCAAATTTCATTTTAAGGAAAAATATGTAGAACTGTTATATACAATAGCTTGGTACATAGGCATCAAACAAGGCTTGACATTGTGCTAATATGATATGTTGCACAGCAATGTTATTGGGTACATTTGTTGGTTAAGTGCAACTGTAAAATTATTTCCTTTTTTCTGTTGACTCTATAAAGGCCATTCTTTATGCTTCTGGAATGCATTTGCTACAGTTTGTGGATTATGACCATGTTCAGTTAATTAGTAAATCTGGAATTAATAACTAGCTCTGGTAATGGTGACAGTTACGTTATCACTTCTAATAAAGACACGTTTAGATTTCTAATGTCTTTATAGGAAACAAAATCTATCTAGTTTGTTTTTTACCTAGTGTGGCAGGTATGATTGCAGACCCAGGACAATGTGGTTGTCTGTCAAGTACCCTGTGACATGGTTTAGGAAGTCATTCAATTCATAGGTAATTAGAGATGGCCTCACCAGTGCTGTGCACACATTGATGGTGAAGCTATAACTAAATGACTTGCATGCCCAGTAACAGAAGCAGAATGCTGTAGACAGCTAAACAATCCTAGTCAGCAGATGTAATTGAAGCACTTCAGTCCTGCCACATTCATCATAAATGATGGTGGACAATTAAACAACTCACTGCAAGAGGAAGTTTCGTAAATATTTTCATTCCTCAGTGATGGGGGATTTCAAGACATCAGTGTGACAGATAAGCATTTGTAAGAATCTGAGTAGATAATGCTTCTGAGGTCCTTATCATTGCAGATATTGATCTGCAGCAAATTAAACACATTTCACTTAGTAGCAGGAAATGATTGATGGCACTGTGTTCTGCAACCAATGGGATTAAGAGAGGTGGAAGGGTTGTTCTCCATTGGTTGCAGTCCGACCTAGCATAAAGAAAGGTGGTACTGGTTATTGAAGGCCAGTCATTCCAACCCCATATATTGCTGCAGAAGCTCCTCAATGTTATGTGCTCGGTCCAGTGATTTCTATCTGCTTTATCAATTATCTTCCCTTCATAAGATTAGACGTGGGATTTTCATTGTACTATCAGCAATGCTCAGTACTATTTGGGACTTCTCTGATACTGAATCTAGCCCTATCCATATGCATCAAATCCTAGACAAAGCTCAGGCTTGGGCTGATAAGTGACAAGCAATATTCACACCATTCAAGAGCCATGCAAAAACCATCTCCACAAGAGAGAATCTAACTGCCACCTTTGACAATTTGGTGGCGGTCACAAAATTCCCCACTATCAATGTCCTAAGAGTTATTATTGACCAAAACTTGAATTGGACTAGCCATACTAATACCATGGCTACAAGAGTAGGCTTGGAAATTCTGTGGTAAGTAACTCACCTTACTTGCCAAAGTTTATCGCCAACTACAAGCACAAGTCAGCAATGTGATGGAATACTACCCACTTACTGAGATGAATGCGCTTTCAACAACATTTGAGTTTTAACAACATCCTGGACAAAGCAGCTTGATTTTCATCCCATTTACATCTTAAACACTGACTCGTTCAACCATTGGTGTGTAGTACCAGCAGTGTGGGTTATCTACACGATGTACAGCACCAACTCAACTGTGCTGTTTTGACAGCACTTTCCAAATTTGTAGTCTCTGCCACCGAGAAAGGCAAGTAGATGCACTTAAATGCCCACCACTTTCAAGTTCCTCTCCAAGCCATACACAATCCTGACATGGAATTATGTTAAGAACAACATTTTGGGTATATGGAAATGACATAGACAATGATAGTTCAAGAGGCATCTAACCGTCACCTCCTTAAGGGAAATTAGAGATTAACCATTACTGGCCTAGCCAGTGGCAATCACATCCCATGAAGGCATATTTTTAAAAAAGTGAGTTCCAGTGCACTTCTCTCAGTAGAGCACTCTGATGTTCTAAAGAATGAAAATTAAGTTGATCAGCATTATCTAAACCCTGCAATGTGATTTTACTGTCCATTCACTTTGAAATAGAATGTTGCATCATAATTTGTACGCTGGTGAGTTTATTTTGAGTTGACTTTCTTTGTGTTTTGATGTAATTGCCTGTTTGATTTGGCAATTTTTTGCAGTGTTGTCAAAGATAAAAGTAGTATTGCATATTTTAGATTTACCAATTTAGCTCAGCTCCTGAATGATGGTGGATTTTGTATTTTGTGACGTGTATAATAGAGGTCATCTGGACAACCTCAAACTGTCTGCCAAAATGGAAGACGTAAAGACTATATTGTAGCAGTACCTAATCTGAACATTATATAACTGACCAGTAATACCTGTTGACAGAACTTGTAAACTCTGACACTTTAGTTCTGAGCAGATCCGAATGTTTGAAATCAGTTTCTGATTGCAAAGTGAAGAACAGTTTCTCCCCTTTGCCCCTCAAAAGCCATCTTAGTTATTCTTTAAGAAAGAAAGTACAGTTCCTGTAAAGTAGAGCTTGATATTACTTTTAAGTATTTCACCGTAGATGCTTCTAAAAGCAATTGATGGTGATCTCGCTTCATTAATGGGAATTTCATTCCATTTTCTTTTAGGGCTTGTCGTTGCCTTTTTAAGACTAGCAAATATACCCAATAACTTTCTGTTAGGCACCAGGAAATGCCTCAAATTCAGATTTTATTTTCATCAATGTTAATGGAGTAATTGCTATCTACTGAGCCACATTAATTTGTATAATTCTGATTTTTCAGGAGGCAGCTACTGATTAGGGTCAAAGATTTTCAGTCTACGGTTTATCCCTGATAGATTGTTCTCTGTAAACATGTCTACTGCCTTGCTCTTGTTGCCATTTTTTCTGCTGTAAAACCAAAGGTATTTCTAAATTTGAGACCAGCCCTAACCTCTATCAAATTCAATATTTCTGGCATTCGCTTACAAAATTAACCTTTTTGCAAATCTATATTGTTTATCCTTAAATAATTGTTCGCGTGCCAATCACTCTGCATAATTATACCAGAAGTCACAGTTGGCAATATATTCAAAATAATGCTTATTGATCATTAAAATGAATTAAGACATAAGCAAAGTATAAGAATCAGTTATTTTTGCTAATAATTATCCATATGTCAAGGCTTGTTCAGAAAAGTATCAATCTATTGGGTATAACATTCTCTGCCAGATCAAATTAGCAACATGACTGTGTATGAAAGATTTATGCAGAACTGATCAGAGACCAAAGTTTATTCTATTCAAGCCTAAGCCCCTCTAATTTTTCCACTAAGATTTCATTTCCTTAATTTCTAGTAATTATTTAATCATTCATCAGGAAAAGGCAATAACTAATTCTCATTGCATACTTTTTATTAGTGATTTCAATTATGCTAAAAAGTTAGAGCTATTCTACTTAGTGTGTGAAATATCTATTAATTTTAACCTTGAATTTAAATAGTGCTTGCTTGAGAAATGATCTTTCTCACAGTTGAATAGTACAAATGTTTAAACCTACATTTTAATTTGGAATGGCCGTCTGAGAATAAACTGTATAGCCAACCAAGTGTTTACTGTTACTAATTTGAAAACACTGCTTTAGTCCAAAAGAAAATAATTTCATTTCATTTTATAGAACTGCTTGATGTGTGATTGGCGCAAGTCCCTTCTTGCAGGTGTATAACACTGAACACTCTCTCACCTTTTTAACTTCCCAACATCCAGGGTGTAAAACACTGTGCAGCTGAGGCACTAATAGTGGAAGAGATGGAAGGTGGTGTCCTGGGGGCACTCGCAGTGTGTATTCTTGCTTTGCAAACTTTTTCAATCTATATTTTGTTTATCCCTTTTTTTTCCTAAAAAAAACACAAGGATCCTCTGCAGTTGATTTCAAATGAAATTTTACTGGGCTAAAAGAATTCCATAAGGTATCATGTCTTGGAAAAGAATTATATACAGAATCCTGATAAGTAAAAGGATTAATTAACATCATATAGAACAGATGGAGTCAACTGTGCAGTCTGGCCTTATCGGGCTCTAAAGTTATTAAAAATTAAATGCTCTTTATTTATTTGTTTTTGTACTTTGAGTAGCTTATATCCATTAAACGATGCTTTACTCTCACAGGAGCTCACCTGATACACGGTCTATGTTTGGGTCACTACAACACATCATCTGTAGGGTAGGGTGATGCAACTGCAAAAATTATATTTGTGAAGATTTGCATTATGTTTGACGTGTGATCTTAATGGAGCTTACGTTATATCCCGTGTATTTTTTGTAACTGCATCCTAAATTTTGTCACTTGCGCACATGGATCTAGAATTAACAAGTTAACTGCTTTGGAGTAGCTTAGACCAAGTGAACGCACTGCACTTGCAATGTAATTGAAGTTTTAAAATTCTGGACAGTGCTTTTTTTAATGTATTTATAACTCGTCTTATGAGTGGTGTTTTGATCTTTTTTTAATTTTTTTTAGTTTTATGTGATTTCAATGTGTTTTTCTCCTGTCCGTTATCGCTCACATATATAATGGCTCCAGTGCAGCTAGATGAAAGAAGTACGTGGGCAGGTGTATAAAGTGGGTTCGAATCAGGTCAGTATGGAGAATCCTGTAAGTGACCGCATCTGAATACCCTTGCTTAAATTGGAATCTTCATTTTGATTTGGTTATTTTTGGTATGATTGCTGTCAAAATGGAGTTCAGATAGTTAGTTATTTTAGTTGCATCAATTGATAGCACAACCTCTTTAAATCTTCAGTAGGAGTTTTCGCATGGGAAGAAACATTTTTCTTTTGTTTCTGTTAAAGTAGGACAAAAAGTTCAGCCGTTGTTTAACTGAATTTATTGATGTAGACTACTATTTCTGTTTCAAAAATTTTGAAATTAGACTGTAGTTCATTGTTTGACACATTCTCTCTGAGTGTGCACAGCCCAGATAGACTGACCGTTTAGTTGGTGAATTTCTTTCCCTGTCGCTGGGATAATTGTATTCAGCCTTATAGATATCGCAATGTTGATTTTTCTCACTGGTTTTATTTCCAAGACATGGTACTTGCCTGGAACCTTCTTCACAAAAGTCTGATTGATCTCTAAAAATACAAGTTGCCCTAAACAAGTGTGAAATCATCTGTGTGACTTGTAATACAATAAAAGTACATGGGTGAAAAAGTATGTTTCCGATTGCCGCCTTGTTTTGCAAGTCCAGGTCACAGAAAGAGAGTCCATGGAAGACTACAGCCATATTTACACTGTGCCTTGGACAAAACCATGAAAGCATATTCAGGTGTTGAAAAGGCTGAGTCATCTATCATGAAAGGGAGAGGAGAATGCTAGGACTGGGAAATGATGTGTGTTTGCTACAAAGAGTCCCCACTAGTTTGAGGTTTGAGATACTCTGTACAGATCTGTTCATGTTGAATTATTTACAGACTGTAGCCTATTCTAATAAAAAGTACTCTTCGAAAAGGTTGTCTTTAATGTCAGTTAGCTCTGTAATGTAGTTTGACAACAATTACTCAACAGTGTGCACCATAGTGCTGTCTATAATGTATTAATTATGGTAATAGCCTGCTATATTGGTATGTACACTTAAGTTTGCACCTGGAAAGTTATCACTATAGCCTGAAGTAACAGTAATATATTTCAAACTCAAAATATTAAGCCTCAAAATTTTAAGTTGACGCCCCAGCTGGAGAATCTGTCAACATTTTGAAACATTAAAAGAGACTTCTCTTTCCCTTTCTTTGTGGAACATTTCTAGTATATGATCAAGTCTTGACAAAAGTGCACATTTATACAAAATTATTTTGCTTTTGTAGAATCCTATAGTAGTGAGTAACTTAATAACAAGCAGCTACAGGAGGTGCACAAAACAGCTATCTTGATTTCCATGACTACCAGGAGACAAACCATGTCAAATAATAAGGTAGGAATGGGAGGGGAATGCTAAATTAAACAAGAAGGTTAAACTCAATATTCAAAAATGTATGCTTTCATAATAGTTCACATCTTTTGTTGTTAAAGGCGGTTTGGTTTTAGGTAAACTTGATATGTATTTAGATTCACATCCTGCTTCATATCAAATTTTGAAAGCTCATAGGAGTTAACTTGACTTGCAATGACTTGAGTTGTGGTAATTTTATTGCAAACGTCTTCAGACTGCTCAACTAAATTTTAAAGTTGTTTTGCTCAAGTTATTACTAGACAAATTTACAGAGACCAGTCTCTGTATTTTTAATTGTGTCCATTTAGTTTAGAAAAGGCAAATGGTATTGGAAACATACTTTGTCAGAGGGATAGAAGCTGGGAGTACTTTTTACGCATGTGTATGATTCATTGTTTCCCATCTAACCCTGTTTTTCACTTTGACCTCTGTATTACAGGAGATGCCAGTCGGCAGAGAATCAGATTTACTGACGATCGGGTCTGCAAGAGTCATCTCCTGAGCTGCTGCCCACATGATATACTTTCTGGAACGGTAATGTATTTTGTAGATAAAAAGAGCTCATTTTATTTCATGATTTTTTACTGAAATTGGTCACATCTAATACCAAGCATTTACATGTGTGTTGTGCATTTTGCTAAAATAGGGACACTTTGTAATTAAAAATGAGTATGCAAACAGCAATTAGTTAGATGAATAAACTAGTACGATATTCCTTGTAACTCCAGTATGAAATAAACACTGGATCAATTCTGAAAACTGTCCAATATCATTAAAATTAAACTATTTAAAAACAGTGCTGAAAATGTGTTGCTGAAAAAGCGCAGCAGGTCAGGCAGCCGCCAAGGAGCAGGAGAATCGACGTTGCGGGCATAAGCCCTTCTTCAGGAATGTCCTATTTAAAAACAGTGTCATGTTTTGCTACTGTTGTATACTGTACATCTATTAATGGATTGCCTGTGATGTTGCTCACAATAAATTGGTGTAATTTTATCATGAAACCTATCATGAAATGTTGTGTGAAGTTATCCACTTTGGTAAGAAATAAAAATTAGAAAAATAAAGCAGAATATGTTTTGAATGATTAGAGATTGTGGGAACTTAACATGCAGGTATAGGAAACAGTTATGAAGGTATAACTTTTATTACATAGGTGTTGGAGTAGTAAGTCTAAATAAAAGTGTTGATGAGGTCACAGAGGATGCTGAATTTGACGTGAGTAACAAGAAGGAGCAAATCAGAACCAGAACTTCAGGAGGTCAGATTAGATTCAGGAAATGTTGAAGAAAGTAGCCAAGAAGACACTGAAATGTCAGGACAAAGTGAGGACTGCAAATGCTGGCGAGTCAGAATCAAAAAGTGTGGTGCAGGAAAAAGCATAGCAGGTCAGGCAGCATCCAAGGAGTGGGAGAGTCAAATGTTTTGGGCATAAGTCTTTCAACAGGAGTGATGAGCTTTTGCTTGAAACATCAACTCTCCAGCTCTTCACAGCTGCCTGACCTGCTGTGCTTTCCCCAGCACCACACTTTTCCACACTGAAATTCCAGGGTCATGTTGCAAAGTGAAAGATTGGAAGTAACTGATGGCAATGGAATTGACAGGAAAAAGGTGATGAGGAAGGCCTAGGACCAGATTAAAAGATATGACAAGAAACAAACTTAGTAGGGGCAGAAAGGGAACAAGCTGTTGTAATGACCCAAGGCGAAACAGGTGAAATGGAATTCAGTTGTTCAGGCCACAACTCTGGTTTTACGGAAGGCCATGCTTACCCCGTGGCAATGTACCACTAAAGATTCAGCAGCCTGGGAAGAAATTGATTGCATAAGCCTTATATTCCCTGGAGTTTAGAAGTGTCATAGGTCATCCAGTTGAAATTTCTGAAATTCTTGAAGGAGCTTACAGTGTAAATGCTGGAGAAGTGTTTCTATTTATTGGGAACTTAAGGCACTGAATCAGTCTCAGAATAAAGAGTTGTACACTTAGGACCGAGATGAGAAATATGTTCATTCACAAGATTGTGAATATTTGAAATTCTCTACAGTGACGGTGGAGTTGTAGCAGAATGTTTAGTGATGAGAAACATCCACCATTTTGTGCAATTCCATGCTTTTAATTGCATTATATTCCACTGTAAACATTTAAACAAAAACAAAATGTGGCACTGTTTCTGAATGTAACATCAGAAAGGGAACACACCTGTTGATTTTGGCAGGTGGGATAGGTTTGTGCATTTTGCCTGCCCCAACTTCTGGCTTTTTCTGAAGTGGCACCAGAGTACAAACACTACTTAAACGATCAAATACAGCATACAGACATTGCAAACGTGGATTCTGGGACAGCTGCAAGATGGTATGCTTGAAGAGTGGGAGGAAATCAGGCTACTGATCTCCGCCTTACAGAGAGTGCAGTTTTATTTCTCCTTTTCCCCCCCTGCATTGGGCGAAATGGTTATTTTCTCTCTCCTCAGAAATCTCAGGTCCCAGGCAACAACTGGAGATGGTCAAATTATGCTGTACTCATTTTACTGGTTGTAGAGAAGCAGGCTTTTACTCTAATTGTGCCTCATTTCTCTCCTTTCTAAAACTGCTTTACTGTTTTGACCAACAAGGGATGTTGAACACACAAGCTTAAATGAAATTAGCATAAACAATTGTATTAACAGAAGGCATAGAGCATTCAATTTGTAATTTTGTTTTGGCAAACCCTAAAAAATGAAGGAAACAATGAATTTTATAAACCTAACTTTAAATTACTTGGAGATTCTGGGTGCTGCCATATATTTGGGGAAGTTAGTTACAGTGGATCAACGTTCCCATGTGCAAGTCAGCAATTTGTACTTATAGAGGGGATCAACTTAAATGTAATATTTCTCAAAATGATTCGTAGGAGCATTTTAAATCAGTGTGACACCAGTTCACAAATGGAATATTGTGTTTGCTGACCAAAAGTTTGGTCAAAGACGTAGGTTTTAAGGAGAGTCTTAAAGGAGGAAAGCAAGGTTGAGAGTTGGGGACCGATTCCAGAGCTTAGACAAAAAAAAAGGAATGCTTAAAAAAACCAAAGTTGAAGGAGTGAAGATATCTGTGAAGGTAGCGGAGCTGATGAAGTTTACGGAGATGTGGAAGGGCTAGACCATGGAGAGATTTAAAAAAAACAATGTGAATTTTTAAAGTGGACCCGTTGTTTAACTAGGAACTAATATAGGTCAGCAAGGGCAGTTGTGATGGATGATAGGTATCATTAAGAGAGTTTTGGATGATCTTAGGTTTAAAGAGGCTAGAACATAGAAGTCAAGTTTGGAGTACGTTAGAATAGTGAAATCGAAATTAAAATATGAACTCCTTGATCATGCATGAGCTTTTGGGCATCAGATGAACTGAGGGTGAGATGTGAAGACCACTTACAGAAGTGGAAATAAGAGATCATGGTGATGACACAGTTGTGGTTGGGAGTTCATCTTGGGATCAGAACAGTCTGGTTCAGCCTCAGAGAGTTGTCATTTGTGGCTGTGAAACAAAGCTTGTCAAGACAACCAAATGCAGTGTTTCAGTCATCCCAATATTTAATTGGAGAAAATTGTATGCAGCTTTAGAGGCATTGCACAGGCTGAGTGCAGCGTTATGATGGTTGAGTTGGTTGTCAGTGTGCATGTGGAAACGACATGTACAGTATATTATAATTGCAAAACCTACTTTAATCTGGTGATTTACAGTGTCAACCTTTGAAACTCGCGTATGTTCAACGGTCTAAGCTGAGCTACGAAGTGAACCAAATTCATTATTTTATACCATGCCTGGAGTTTTCTCCATGGATATGGTCAGGAATTTAGGCCCAAGATTCCCTCATTTTTAGCTCCCATTTTTTTCTGATGCAGTTTACTTCCAAGTGCTTTGTCAATCTTAATGGATGACTTATAAATTTAAAATAAACAATAAGTGAAGTTAAACAATTTGAACACAAGGAAAGCAGTAAGCCCACATCTGTATTTCTTTAATTATGAAAATTAAAATATGAACTCCTTGATCATGCACGAGGTGGACAATTAGAAATATTATGTGCTGTCAAAGTTCTGTCACACAACACCAGCTTATAGTCCAACAGGTTTGTTTGGAAGCACTAGCTTTCAGAGCGCTGCTACTTCAGGTGGTTGTGGAGGTTAAGATCATGATTTTTGACTTTGCCCACTCCAGTAAGTGTTTCATTTTTGCTAGTTTCTATTGTTTCCTTGTCTCTTTTTTTTTTTTAATGGTGCAAGGTTTGTAGCTCAGGTTGAAGTTTAGGGTGTAGGTTTGCTCGCTGAGCTGTAGGTTTGATATCCAGACGTTTCATTACCTGGCTAGGTAACATCATCAGTGGCGACCTCCAAGTGAAGCGAAGCTGTTGTCTCCTGCTTTCTATTTATAGGTTTGTCCTGGATGGGGTTCCTGGGGTTTGTGGTGATGTCATTTCCTGCAAGGACTGGCACAAATACTACGTAGGACAAACAGGAAGAAAGTTAGCCACCAGGATACATGAACACCAGCTAGCCACAAAAAGACACGACCCTCTCTCCCTCAGAGCCCTACACACGGAGAAAGAAAACACCATTTCGACTGGGACAACACATCTATCCTGGGACAGGCTAAGCAAAGACATGCCAGAGAATTCCTAGAGGCCTGGCACTCCAACCACAACGCCATAAACAAACACATAGATCTAGATACCATCTATCACCCCCTCAGAAAACGAACAGAAAATGACATCACCACAAACCCCAGGAACCCCATCCAGGACAAACCTATAAATAGAAAGCAGGAGACAACTGCTTCGCTTCACTTGGAGGTCGCCACTGATGATGTTACCGAGCCAGGTAATGAAACGTCTGGATATCAAATCTACAGCTCAGCGAGCAAACCTACACCCTAAACCCCTTTTTTAATGGTACTGTCATGTTGACACACAGCACAAATGGCTGTTGTAGAACTCCAATGTTAACTGGGGATTTGCCCATTTAAAAGCGGAGACGTTAATTGCTGATTACATAAATAAAGCCTGAGATGGCTTGCCATTGTGCTTTTGTCAGAAATCTATTCACTTTCAGAAAATGATTGTCAGACAGCTAGCATTTCAAGATTTGCCTTAGAAACCATTTTAGAAGCACTGTGCCAAACAATACATATTGATTTGTTCTGTTCTGCTGTTGTCATGCTACAGTGATGTATTATCCTGCTTAACATGGTGTCCAGTTGTTGGAGACCCACAAGAGAATTTAAATTTCTTATTATTCTGGTAATACAAATTTATTTCTTTCTCCAACTATTTCTCCCCCCCCCCCCCCCAATCAATCTGGTCTTTGTTGATTGTTTCACATACATAGAAAATTTTGCCATATAATTGCGATATGTGCAATTTTTCCTTGCCCCCCCCAACCTTTGCACTGTACAGGAAAATGTTGGAGAGATTTTCTGAGGAAGGGGGGTTTATGGTACACATCTGTGTCGAACTCCAGGGAAAGTGTGTGGAGGGAGAGAGAGAGAGAGAGAGAGTGGGAGGTCACCGTTTGGAGATGGTTGGGTCCCCATCGATGTCCAGAACTGTTTTCGATAGCATTTCTTCAGTAAGCCAAGTTCACTTTTAATCACTGTAAACAGAAGACCCGCTTAGTATTGGAAACACTTCTTCGATGTAATGTTTCTTTCGGGACCTCGCGATCTCCTTTGGATAATCCGATATTCAGATAATCGAGGTTTCTCTGACTGAATATAGGTCATCCACATTTTTAAAAATAAGGTGCAACTAATTCTTACAGCAGCATTACATAATAAACTGGATTGGATTTGACTGGTTAATGCAATTTGATACTTTGCCTCTGGGCAGCATAGTGGCTCCATGGTTAGCAATTCTGCCTCACAGCGCCAGGAATCCGGGTTTGATTCCAGCTTTGGGCGACTGTCTGTGTGGAGTTTGCACATTCTCACACTGTCTGCGTGGGTTTCTTCCGGGTGCCCTGGTTTCCTCCCATGGTCCAAAAATGTGCAGGTTAAGTGAGTTGGCAGTGCTAAATTGACCATAGTGTTCAGGGATGCGTAGGTTAGGTGCATTAGTCAGGGGTAAATGTAGACTGGTGGGGGAATGGGTCTGGGTGGGTTACTCTTCAGAGGGTCAGTTTTGGGCTTGTTTCCATACTGTAGGGATTCAATTCTATTCTTGTATTCTATTTTGGATTTTAATTTCCAGTTGACTGCCATGATTTAAGATAACCTTCCCTTTCTTTTAACTGTTTAAAGAAGTGTTAAATTAATTTTGAGTTAGAATTTTTTTTTAAATGGGGTAGAATTCCACCATGTAGACATTGAGTTTTAGACTTCAGTAGCCTGCCATGCCACTTATTAAGGCCTTGAATATGCTCATTGTGGTGAAGGAATTTACTGCTTATTGTTGGGTTAAATCACATAGGTAGCAAAGCAGGAGGAATTTGAGTTTACAGTAGCGCCTCAACTTACAAACTTAATCCGTTCCGGGACCCGGTTCGCGAACCAAAAAGTTCGTGAACTGAATTAATTTTTCCCATTGTTCGGATAGCGTAAGAATGCTTGACGGCTGTTCACAGCGCACACGCCAAAGACTAACTGAATGAGATCACGCGGGGCCCGAGAGCTTTTGCGTTCAACAAGTGCATAGCAAAGCAGAACAATGAAACCATGTGGTCGCACACGGGCTTTTTGCGTTTGTACCTTCGTTCGTACCTTGAATTTCGTACGTACGTTGAAGCAAAATTTTACATACAATCCTGTTTGTAAACTGATTTTTACGTGAACGGGGTCGTTCGTATGTTGAGGCGCTACTGTATTTCTATTGTTGCTTATTGGATCCAAAAAGTGAAAAGTGTTTTCCCAGCATACAGTTACTTAGAAATGGACTATCCTTTGGCAAAGGAATGATTATATTCTATTTCCTTGGATGTTATGTTTGTCAGTTCAGAGACTTGTACACTTACGGTAAGGGATTGAAGATTGAAAAATCAGATGATGTGTACGTTTGACAGTTTTCACAGAGCTATAAAACATAACTATTTTTGAAAATGACATTCTATTCCTATCCCCTACAAGCACAAACCACGAATGTAATGAGATAATCTCCACTTGCCTTAATGATTGGAGCTCCAAGAACACACTCCACAAGGCTCAACACCATCCAGCGCAATGCACCTTGCCTGACGAACATTCATCACTTAAAAAATATTTCCCCTTCTAAACCTCTGCATGCCATCTCAAGATGCATTGGAGTACCTCATCCAGGCTTTTCTAACAGTACCTTCCAAGCCTGGAACATCTTCCACCTAGATCAATAGCAGCAGGTACATGGGAACACCACCACCATCCAAGTTCTTCTCCAAAACATTCTGACTTGGAAACATTACAGTTTCTCATAAATAGTCAAAACGTGTGAACTCCCTCCAAATTACACTGTGAGAGAGCCTTCATACTTCAGAAGCTGAGGAAGATAGTTCTTTCTCTCTCCCTGCCGCCCCATCCTCTTGAGGGCAATAAATGCTGAAATCAGTAACAGCTCCCACATCCTATGAAGGAATTCAAAATAAGTTTTGTTAGTAGCCGTTGGGCTACAGTTTGAATTTTATCAAGAGTTACTATATGTATTTCAAGCTCTAGAATCCTTTAAGCAAGCAGAGAAATTGAGGAAGGAGAAAGTAGAGCAATATTGAGACACAGTTACTGCAGTCAAAAGAAATTGTCAATGGTTAATGAAAACAGTATGAGTAAAACGAACAAATGTAAATTGGATACACAACCTTGGTGTGAGTTGTTGAAATGCCTTCTAGCCATGATTTTGAGGGTAATGAGTACATACAGGACAACATGGGCATTTCTCGTAGACTGGAAAAAAATTGAATAACTCAAACAACGGAGGTAATGAGTTTCTAAAATATGTTTGATAAGTTTTCTACATATGTTTTTGAACCAGCATTGGATACGATCCTGCTAGATGTTGTGATAAGTAAAAGTCTAAATTATTTAACAAATGCAAATATTAACCATAATATGATCAAATGAAGGAGATCTGTAAGTGAAAGTTAAAATTTAAGCAAGGGCAAACTTCAAGGTTTTTAGATTAGATTAGATTAGATTACTTACAGTGTGGAAACAGGCCCTTCGGCCCAACAAGTCTACACCGACCCGCCGAAGCGCAACCCACCCATACATGTACCCCTTTTTACCTAACACTACGGACAATTTAACATGGCCAATTCACCTGACCTACACATCTTTGGACTGTGGGAGGAAACCGGAGCACCCGGAGGAAACCCACGCAGTCGTGGGGAGAACGTGCAAACTCCACACAGTCAGTCGCCTGAGTCGGGAATTGAACCCGGGTCTCTGGCACTGTGAGGCAGCAGTGCTAACCACTGTGCCACCGTGCCGCCCAAGGTGATAGAAAGAAATTGACCTTTGTAAATTGGGTTGAGGAAATACCAGATCAACAGTGGGAAGTATTCAAAAGGCTTTGGTAAATGCAAACATATACACCTGAAAGACAAAAGCTCTAATTTTGTACTTAAACAACCATTGCTAATGAATGAAGTGTGAGGCAGCATTAAACTAAAAGGTTTACATGTGTGCAACTGGGAAAGTTTTTTAAAAAAACAAGGGGATACTAAAAAAGTAATAATTTTTATGGGATACATGATGGAATGATTAATAGAGTTGATTTTTTTTAATAGAAATGTTCTGTCTGGTGAATCTAGAGCATAATTGTAGTTAAAGTTGAAATACGGAGATTGAGGAGTGACCTTATAGAGGTTTATAAAATCATGAGGGGCATGGATTGGATAAATAGACAAAGTCTTTTCCCTGGGGTGGAGGAGTCCAGAACTAGAAGGCATAAGTTTAGGGTGAGAGTGGAAAGATACGAAAGAGACCTCATGCAGAGGATGGTACGTGTATGGAATGAGCTGCCAGAGGAAGTGGTGGAGGCTAGTACAATTGCAACCTTCAAAAGACATCTGGATGGGTATATGAATAGAAAGGGTTTGGAGGGATATGGGCCGGGTGCTGACAGGTGGGACTAGATTGGGTTGGGATATCTGGTCGGCATGGACAAGTTGTACCAAAGGGTCTGTCTCCGTTCTCTATGACTCTGTAACAGTGAAATTATCTTGGCTTGTTTAAGATATGCGTTAAAAGTCATTTCATTGATTAAGCTTTTGGTGATCTGACCTAGTGTATCCTGAAGTGTCATGGTGTCTTGTTTTATTTCATAATGCTCTCATGAGAGTCCTTGGACATTTTATTACCTCAAAAAGTTTTAGTCCCTTAGTGCTGTTAAACCATTGAAGTTTTTTTTAATAAGTAAAAGGTGTAGATTGAGGGTGGGGTCAAAACTTGAGCCAACATTTTCCAGGTTAATGAAACTTTCTTTTTAGATAAGTTTTGAGGAACAAGAGAACTTGAGAGTAGGACCTTAACTACACTCTCCTCTACTATACCTAAATGTAAATTATTTACAATGACTTAATTATGCACCGCGTGTTTTGTAATATTTTGATCTTATATAATGTACAAGTGGAAATGCTCTTTTTCTTTCATTTTAGTTCACTTTGTTTAGCACTGATATGTGTTAGTTGTTTACATCCATAGGTATTTCTTCATTTAAATCAACATAATCCAACAGTGTTGTCAAGCATCTGATCTTTTAACTGTCCTTTCATTTTCAAAGCCCTGTCTATTAGCATTGTTGATGGATATAAGTAATGGTGTGTCCAAGATCCACGACTATGTTCTGAGGGAAGTACTGAAGCTTGGCGCAGTTGCCGCCAAGGCACTCTGGGGAAAGACCACTGTCTGAGGTCTTCCTGTCTGAGTTAAATGGGGGTCCTTTCAGTTTCCAAACCCGCCTAGTGCCTCAAATGCATGTAAATATAGTCTTGTGTGTGTATGAGCTGTCATTTATTTGCTTGGATAAAGTATATCTCCAATGTTTGTTTGTTTTCTTGATATGCTACTATACAGAACCAAATCACAGTTATGGCTATATACAACGATACGTTTTATGAATAAAGCATATTTTTGGGGAAACAATGGTGTAGTATTGTGAGAAGACCATCAACTTGGTTAAAGTGCCCTTTGGTTTGCCTGAAACCTGATGCTCATTCAGTTGAAAGAGTTGACCCCAACTGAGTGGTGGAGACTGGGACATTCCAAAGTCCAGGACGAAATGCGGAAGGGTGCACTAAAGCTTGGGGCAGCTGCCGCCAAGGCGCTGTGGAGAAAGACCGCCTTTTAAGGTCTTTCTGCCAAAAGACAATGGGGTCAGTTCACTTATCAGATCCTCTCAATGCGTCAGATACATGTGAATAATTCCTAGTACATAGCCTAATTAAGAAATGCCTTTGGATTAATGATAACTATCAACAAAGTCAAACCTCAATGTTGGCTTCCTTCTCTACGCAAAAAGCTGTACAGTTCTGAACTGCTCTAGTAACTATGTAATAAGGATTCCATTTTTTATAAATGAAATATGGCACGGTGGCTTGGTGACTCAGTGGTTAGCACTGCTGCCTCACAGCGCCACAGACCTAGGTTCAATTCCCGCCTCGGGCAACTGTCTGTGTGGAGTTTGCACGTTCTCCCCGTGTCTGCCTGTGTTTCACCTGGTGCTCCGGTTTCCTCCCACAGTCCAAAGATGTGCAGGTCAGGTGAGTTGGCCATGCCAAATTGCCCATTGTGTTAGGTACATTAATCAGGGGTAAATGTCAGGAAATTGGTATTGGTGGGTTACTTCTTGGAGGGTCGGTGTGGACTTATTGGGTCACATGGCCTGTTTCCGCACTGTAGGGAATCTAATGTACACTTTTGCCAACAGAGATGGTTGTATCGTTAATTTGCAGTTGCATTTCATATCATTCACTATTGGCTGATTAATATTTGATTTACTTTTAAATTTCCTACAGAGAATGGACCTTGGAGAGTGCACAAAAGTTCATGATCTAGCACTGAGAGCAGACTATGAAATTGCCTCCAAATTAAAGGACCACTTTTTTGAAATGGATGTAAGTGATGTTGTAATTATTAGTGCTGTCGGGTTAAAAGGTATGGTGATACCTTAAAACAGAAACTAAAAATGATGTGCTTTCAGATATATATTTTAGGTTTTTAATTGCATTTTATTTAAACATTTAAAAACACGAAGTCATTTAGTTGAAATTAAGTTCACTGATGGTTCCAAAAATACAGATACATGTCCAAAGCATTTGGAATGTAGGAATACAGTATAATGCAGAATGAAACAGTTTGAGATTATGCATTCTAGTAGTCCTTGCAGTTGAAAGTCTAAGTTGCATAAACGTCTTATTATTCAACAATAATTAATTGGTATAGATTTTGCAGTCTCAGTGAGAGAAACACAAGACACTATCGTTATTCATAACGATCTGAGTACTATTTCACCTTCTCACCTAGAGATGTTTGTTCTCACTGAAACTAGATTAATTATAACTTTATTATTTTTCTCCAACGTCAAAGCATAAATATGAACAATTTTAACTACTTTCAAAATGCAAAATATCATATAAGTCAACCTTTGAAGCCTCATGGAATCCCCCCCCCAGAATGGATGTCAATTTATATACCAAGTGAGAAAAGTGCATTGCTGGAGTGTGTGTAGTAGGTCACCATTTTGAAAAATCATCTGCATCAGATAAAAAGTGTGGGTATGTCTCAAACTCCTGCGCATCTTTGCAGCATTGTTCATGTTGTTTGATTTCCATTCATTGTTGTGGTTCTGTTCGCCGAGCTGGGAATTTGTGTTGCAGACGTTTCGTCCCCTGTCTAGGTCCTTCGTTCTGGTGAGTTGATGTCTGAGAGTGGTTGTTGGTTTGTGTGCTGTTATGAGTCCTAGTGGTCGCAGTAGTCTGGCTGTCAGTTCGGAAATGCTCTTGATGTATGGTAGTGTGGCTAGTCCTTTGGGTTGCGGCATGTCCTCGTTCCATTGCCTTTCCCTTAGGCATCTGTTGATGAAATTGCGCGGGTATCCGTTTTTGG
>NC_057748.1:21113529-21186199 GCF_004010195.1 Chiloscyllium plagiosum | reverse complement strand
CACGTCGACCTGGACCCAATATACCGACCACTGCAACGGACAGCTGGAACTGACAACCGGAAGCGGCAGAGACAAACCACTATAAATGCCGGAGGAAACATCACAGAAGCACTTCACAGGAGGCTCCCAAGCACGGAGGATGTCACCTAGACAGGGGACAAAACGTCTGCAACACAAATTCCCAGCTCGGTGAACAGAACCACAACAACGAGCACCCGAGCTACAAATCTTCTCACAAACTTTGATTTCCATTCAATTGTAAGGTACTAATAAGTGAAGCATATAGAGTGAAAACACAAGGCTGACTACTAATGTATATATAGTATGTCATGCTGAAAAGGGGATCCCACTTTTACATTGGGTATACACAAAACTATGACTTTCTGCCTGTAAAAATGGTGTTCACTTCTGCATATAGTGTGCAATTTATGGTATCTCATTCAACCACTTATTAAGCTATTTTCCTGGAAGTAAGACTACATTAAATTCATCTAATCTACCCTCATAATTTAACCCCTGAAGTCCAGGTAATGTTACTGTGAATCTGCACTATACTCCTTCCAAAAAAATACTTTTTTCAAAGGTGCCGTATCCAGAATTGTGAACAGAAACGCAGAAGTAGTTTTATAAGTGCATTAAATAGCTTTATTGAAGTTTTCTCTTTTTACGTTCTGGCCTCCTTGTATTTTTTGTGTGATAGATATCAGCAGCAAATTTGAATTTTTGGCTGTTAATTGGGTAATTCAAGTTGTTAGTAAATAGTTGAAGCCAGATTGCCGTGAGATGTAATTAATCCCTTCCCTCTAATACAATCGTAATTGCTGCTAGCTGTTTTCTACAATGTAACCATAGCGATATAGCGTGGAAACAGATGCTTTGATCTAACTTGTCCATGTCAACCAGGTTTCCTAAACAGAACTAGTCCTAATTGCCATTTTTTTCTAAACTTTTCCTGTTCATGTACCTGTCCAAATGTCTTTTAAATATTATAATTATGCCCACCTCTACCACTTCCTCTGGCAATTCATTCCATATATGCACCAGCCTCTTTATGGAAAGAGTGGCCCCTCAGGTCCCTTTTAAATCTTTCCTCTCTTAGCTTAAACCTCTGCCTTCTAGTTTTGACTCCCCTACCCAGAGGAAAAGCCTTTGGCTATTCACCTCACTTATGCCCCTCATGATTTTATAAATCTCTATAAGGTCACCCCTCAGCCTCCTACACATGCCAAATGCTTTCTTCACCACCTTGTCTAGCTGTGATGCCAGAAATTATGTACCTAAACCCCTAGGTGTCTCTGTTCAAAACCGCTCCTCAGGTCCCTACCTGGAGCCTGCACTGATTTGACTTACCAAAATGCAACACCTCATATTTATCTGAGTTAAACTCCATCTGCCTCTCCTTGGCCACTTGGCCCAGCTGATCAAGATCTCATTGTGCATTTGTATAACCTTCACAGGAAAAACTTTTGTCAGTTACCTGTTTTCTATTTATTACTTTACGCCTTCAATTCTTCCAGGAAGAGGAAGAAGTTTTCAAGTTTTATCACATTTCCTATTTTGCAAAGGATGCTAAGATTATGTACTGCTCATATGAGATACCCTATTTGGGACAATTTCAATTACTGGTACATTCTCCTGCACTGGCCAGTGACTGAGTCCTGTAAATTTATTTTTAGATGAGTGATTATGTTCTCAGCAGAAACCATAATAGAGAGATCTGCGTGTCCTTACATTTATGTTTAACCAAGAAGTTTTGTTATGATTCTGCCCTCATAAGTACAGGTTCCTAGTTAGAGGCAGACAAGTTTTGCTGAGTCAGATTCATCTTGTGCAGCTGAAATGAAATGTTCCATAATTCAAGTAGGTTTTAGTACACTGTTGAATATCTTCTGTCTGGTGTAATCGGTGTTTATTTGCTGCCATAGATGTGCTTAAATCCTGTTTGCCCCCTTCAATTTCCACTGCTCTACTGATGGAAATTTAAAACCCAATATTTTATCAATACCTGTAAATTTATTATTCCAGTTTCTAAACATGCTCTAAACCTATCCAATTTCTAAATAACTAGACACTCTAGTTTAAATCATGTAATGTAAGTCATTAATAATAATCATTGTGGCCCAGGAGGGGACAGACTGTGTAAATATAGGTGTGTATCAACAGATAAAGATAGATGCTTCGAACCATTACAAAGACAAACTAAAAGCTCTGTATCTGAATGCTTAGTGCATTCATAATGAAATGGATGAATTGTCAGTTCAAATAGAAATAAATATGAATGATCTGATATTTATTATAGAGCAATGACCTTTGATGGCAAAGACTGGGATCTAAATATTCCTGAATGCGTGACATTTCGAATGATCATGAAGCTGGAAATGGGTGGTGGGATTGCTCAGTTAATTAAGGATGACGTCAATACAATAGAACAGTACAACACAGGAATGGGTCTTTTGGCCAACCATGTCTGCACCGATCATGATGGCATTGTATATTAAACCCATCTACCCTATGCGTGGTCCATAACCCTCTATTCCTTGCCTGTTCATGTATGGCTCTTAAACATTGTTATCATTTTTGCTTCTGCCATTTTCCCTGGCAATGTTCCAGGCACCTGCAAACCTCTGTTTAAAAAAAACTTGCCTTGAGCATCACCTTCAAACTTTCACCCTCTCACCTTGAACCTATGCAACTGGTATTTGACATTTCCACCCTAGGAAGACTCCTGACTATCGACCCTATCCTCGCCCCTCATAATTTTATAAATCTCTCAGATTTACCCTAAGACTGCAATGCTCTAAACAAAACACAAGTTTTTCCACTCTCTCCTTATAGCTAGTCTACTCCAATCCAGACAGTATCCTGGTAAACCCCTTTTGCAGTCTGTCCAATGCCTCCACATCTTTCCTATCATGTGGTGACCAGAAGTCCACACAATATGCCAAATGTGGCCCAACTAAAGTCATATATATTTGCAACATGATTTGCCAACTTTTATACTCTGTGCCATGACAGATGAAGGCAAGCATGTTGTATGCCTTTTTTAACCACCTTGTCCACTTGTATTGCCCTTTCAGGAAGCTACAGACTTGCATCCCAAGATCTTTTTTGTATGTGTCCTCCCATTTACTGTATGCTACCCTCTTGCATTTGATTTCCCAAAATGTATCCCCTTGCACTTGTTTGGATTAAACTCCACTGCCATTTTTCTGCCCAACTTTCCAACTGATTTTTATCCTGCTGTATCTTTTGACAGTATCTGCAACTTCAAAATCTTTGTCATCTGCAAACTTGATAATCAGACCATCTGCACTTTCATCCAAATAATTTTTATTTTAAAAGCTCCCAGCATGATCCTTGCAGAACATTACTGGTCACAGACCCCCAAGTAGAAAAATACCCCTCCACAAGTATCCTCTGTCTTCTATGACCAAGCCAATTTTGTATCCAACTTTTCAACTCATCATGGATCCCATGTGACTTAATCTTCTGGACCAGTCTACCATGAGGCACCTTCTCTTTAGTATAATAAAAGATTACGATAAAAGTCAAGATGTAAAATCATTTTGAGTAGAGGTAAGAAATATCAAGGATAAAAAGTCACTTGTGGGAGTAGTTTAGAGGCCGCCTAACAGCAGCACTGTTGTAAGGGAGATACAGGAAAAAATAATGAGTATTCTATTCAAAGCACAGTGCATAAGTAAATGACAGAAAACCTACTACAGCAATTATTTGATCAAAAGTTGACGGTAAATTTCTGCTCTGCCCCCAAACTAAACATGTATGTTAGCTTTTACTTTCTGCCTTATTCTGTACAAAACACTGATAGTTCCCCATTTGTGAGAAAGTGGGGGGTGATGATAAACGTACAAATTGAACAAATCAGATTGTTGAAGGTAGCCTGGAAGAAGTGTCCATTGAATATTTTGGGGCAGTTTTTCGTACTAAAGCCAGCCAGAGAGCAGGCTGTAGCCTGTTAGATCTGTGTAATGTGAAATGATGCAGATCAAATGAATTATTTAAATGTACAATCATAATATGATTTAATTTTGATTTCAGTTTGAGAGACGAGAGAATCTAAGACTAATCATTTAAAATTAAATAATACCAATTGTGGGTCTATATGCTTCAAGTAAACTGTGAAATTAGGTTGAGAGGTCAATGGAGATGCATTGGCAGATATTTTAGGTGATACTCGGTAGAGATTTATTTCACTGAGGAATACAGAAGGGGCATGGTTTACAGCTGATAATATCAAATTGAAAGAAAAGCACACAATTCCATAAAGATTAGTAGCAGGTCAGAAGATCAGAAAGAATTTTAAAAATGTAAATAATGTTTTTAAAAAATGAGCAAGGAATTAGATGATAAGAGTGACCTAGAGATTTTTTTTTAAATACAGGCAATAAGAGTTCCTACTGGTATTTAAAAATGGAAAAAGCAAACATTGGTGGTCTAGAAAATAAGTCTGGAGAATTAACGGCAGTAAGAAAATGGCAGATGAAGTTTTCATCTGTCCATTCTGGAAGACACAAATGACATCCAAGAAATAATTGTAAATTGGGCGGTGAAAAGGTTGCAGGAACTAAAAACAGTTGCAAACACTAGGGAAATGTACTGAGACATTTATTAGAATTAAAAGGCTGTGGAGTCCCCAGGTCATAATGGACTTCATCCTCAGATCTTGAAAGAAATCACAGCTGAGAGAGTGGATGCATTGATACTAATTTTACAAAATCCCCAAGATTCTCTAAAGAAGCCACTGGCTTAGAAAATCTTCCATTCAAAGAAGAAGGGAGACAGAAAATAGGAAATTACAGGCCAGTTATGTGAATATCTGTGGGGAAATTACTGGAATTAATTACTAAGGTATTTTGAGTTCAGATATCTGAATCTAGACATTGCCATTTGTGTAACAATCTTAATATTAATTCTAAACTTAATGATCATTAACTTCAGATATTTTGCTATTTCAAGATTAATCTTTGTGCTGTTATCTTTGTTTTTTAGGCCATGGATCATCTGCAGTCATTCATCACAGACTGTGACAGAAGAACAGAAATTGCAAAAAAACGTTTGGCAGAAACCCAAGAAGAAATCAGTGCAGAGGTGGCAGCAAAGGTATAATCAGTATTAGCCAGTGATCTAATGAAACAGGGGTATAGACACAAAATAGACTGGCTGCACAGGAGCAGAATAAGTAGGATTTCTGTACTGCTTTATCATCAATATAAGAAAATGGTAAGCTTGAGGGGAAAGATGTAGGAACTTCTGCCAAATGTATCTTTGATCACAGTCGTCTTATTTTCTTCCACTAGTTAAAATAGTCTATTAAAAGTTTAAAAGTACAAATTTAGTATGTGAATGTGTGCAACAGGTTAATTGCACCTTGATTTCATGCTTCTATAATTATTTTTACAGTTAGACTACTAAATGGCTGTAGCAGTATAAGTTGTTCATCCTCTGTAAAACATCATTAAAGGAGATTCCTCTGATGTCAAATGACCTTCAAATTTCTCACTCCATAAACTTTGAAGTGCAGTTTTTTATTTTTCTGTTTTCAGCAACTCTTATCTGAGATTTTCTCCTCCTGTTTATACATAATCTATTGATATGTCGCCATGTCCTATATTTTCGTAACCTGTAGTGATGTGTCTGCAAGTAATGTGATGATTGAAATGTTGACATTTTTCACATACCTGCCAAAATATCACATCTTTTTCCAAGTTTCATGTTTTTGGGATGTACAAAGAATCAAAGAGTGATTTATGTACTTCTGATACAGCACTTACGCTAAACATTTTAATATATTTCGACACTTTTTATGAAGCTAATGAAAATGACACTCCTTTCCTTTGTCTTTTCTGATTGGTGTTATGCAAGTTATCTGATCAATGTGTCCTTTACAAGAAAAGGTTTGTATATTCCCCAGACATACTCAACATTACTGTTATATTGCTGTGGAACTTCTTTGCCACACAGCAAAATGAGCTTCCTAGGAGTTGATGGGAGGTTTATTTTGTAACACATAAATGATCATGGAGACCTGATTGGTCCTCATAATTTAAGGGAAGTGAGATATTTAGCATTGTATCGCCAGAACTGTGTAGAAGCTGGAAATTGATGCATTTTAAAAATGCTATTTGTCTAAACATGCAAAATCTAGTTGACGCCCCAAATTCTATCCTCCTTGCTTGTTGGGTAATTAATTCAGGAATGGTAGGAATTCTACTGTGCTCAGATGCCACCAGCTAGACTTTAATATTCCAGATCACCATTACCTGTCCTGTAGAGCAGTTTGTGCACACAAGTTCTGAGTAGCAACAGCATCTGATTCTAATCTCTTTTTACCAATCACATAGCCAGCCAGATATCACAAGTAACAAATTGTCTATGGGGAAAAGTATCAAATAATTCCTGAAGCCTAAGAAAATGGATTAAAAATGGACATACAAAATCATGCAGTGTGTTTCAGCTCTCACTATTTATTGATAAATTGAGACTTACTCAAAAACATTCAATTCTTTTAATAATATAACATTAAGACAGCTGACAGAATGCTTACATCAGAGCAGTCTCTGAAATCTATGTCAAAAATGCATTTAATTGTTTTTGAACAACAATGTTAGGATTATGTTGATGTTAGCCTGTCTGCCATCTCTCAGGCTGAGCGAGTTCATGAACTTAATGAGGAAATCGGGAAACTGCTTGCCAAAGCAGAACAGTTGGGAGCTGAAGGAAATGTTGAAGAATCCCAAAAGGTCATGGAGGAAGTTGAGAAGGCACGAGCTAAGAAGAGGGAAGCTGAGGTAAATGTGGCTTATATTGATCATTACTTTCCCTTCTAATTCTATTTGCCAATGTTTTTAATGTGGAATAAAAGTGCGTAGCTCACCCACTTTGAATTCTTTTGTTTTTTCCCTTCCCCTCAAAATAAACTTTTAATTTGCTGTAGCAAGGAATGAAATTTGAACACTTTTCAATCGATTGTATTTTTTCTACTGGTGGTTCAATTATCAAGAGCAGAATTTGAAATTAAGTTGACGAAAGTATGTGTTACTTGTTAGTATTTTAAAACTCCCGAAACCAGTACAAATTTAATCAGAGCTGTGATCCATGTAAAAGAGAATATGGAGTACAGTCTACAAATACATTAATTAAGCTGTAATGTAATGCCAAACGTTTTTAGAAATAATACTCATGTTCTATTTTGTATTTAAAGGCCCAATTGTCAAATTAAAATAAAGGGCCAAGCAATCAGTTTTGTGAGCTTTATTTGGAGACTTTTGCCAGTAGTCAAAACAATATTTGACATTTGATAAAATTTGAGCACAAGTACAGGCAGCAACCATGATTATGATCAGAGCAATCCTGAGGAGAACTAGAATACTGTTAGTGACAGGCAACCCAACTCAATTGGATTACACATAACAAACAAAATTACATTGAGAGAAAATGTACACCATCCCTGTTTAAAACCTGTGAATGCATGGAGCATCAAATTGGTCTCTTTAACTTTTAAATTAGGAAGCAAACATTTGTTATGGTTTATTTTGTTGTACTAGCCACATTATGATTTACAATTTAACTATTGCTGGAATAAAATGCAGGTTGCACATTTCATTGTCCAATTGCATTTTTCAATTTTTGATCGAATGTATCAAATACCCTGCTAATTAAGGACCCCAGAAAATTACCACTGGCAAGTGCTAATACACGATCATTCCTTGGGAAGGAGAAATGGGGGGTAAATGTAATATTGGAGGTTGACACTATTTCAAGTATCTTGTATTAATTAGTCTATTATTAATCTAATGCTTCCCAACTTAATAAGAGAGAGCTAATGTATATTCTTTCTCCTTGCAGCTTTGTAGAAATCTGTTTTAGAGTTCATTATTGATGAAGCAATTGTTTAACATAGACTCATTAAACCAGCTTTATATATCCATATATTAGTCCTACAATCGTATTCATTAACGTTATGGATAGTTCCAAAGTGAAATCCAATTGAGACTAAAATTTAAAATTAAAATCAATTTTGGATTAGAATTTAAGACTGAAAAAGTTGCTAGTGATTTATCGGAGTAGTTGATTGACCTTTCAGCAGGTTTTTAGACACAAGATGTTACGTGTCTTTGTGGCTGCAGGGAAAAAATCTTTTAAAATAATTCTTTTTACACAAACGTTTATCTGTTTTGCTTTTAAATAATGAAACCTATTACAAGATTTTTTTCTAGCAATGTTCAATGCATAATTAAATCACAGAAAATCTGCCGCAGTAATTATTTGCTCAAAAGTTGAAGGTAAATTTCTGCTTGGCCCCTAACCCAAACATGAACTGGTATGTTGGCTCTTGCTTTCTGCCCTACTCTTATACAAAACACCGACATTTTCCCATTTGCTACAAGTGCCAGTAATTTTGCATGTATTTCTCTCCTGGTTACAACACAGTCAATACAATACACTGTCCCCCATTAACTTTCCAATTGAAAATTACATTTTCTGGAATAGATTATAAGTGTGGACCGTTAATTAAACCAAAAGGGCTCATAACATGGGATATCAAGTTTATCAATAACTTCTTTTGTCAGACTGAAATTTACAACTGTGAAAATTGCATGTTTTCCCCTTCTTTGATTCAACCAAATGTTGCTTGGTTATCCAGTTGTGTGTGTGTATGTTTGTGTGTGTATGTTTGTATGTATGTTTGGGGTCCTCTACAACAGTTATTTAGTCAGAATACCCAGTTTCCTGAAAGATTTCTGTCATTAGAAACACGAGATTTTAAAGATGCTGCTTAATAGTTGATGGGACCAGTTAATAGAATGCAAACCCTTTTTTGCCTCGATACAGTTTCAACCACTTTAGAACCATGCTTTCTAAGAATTTCATGACTCTTTCACAGTGAATAAGAGGAAAACCCTCTCAGAATATAGTTTTTTAAATTTTCAACATACGAATCCACTGGGTCATTGGGAATTGTCAGCTCATTAGGTGAAAGCTTAGAATTTACTCAGAAACCAAATGTATCCTTTTGTGATAGTTGAACTTCTTGCTTCACAAAGGTTATTTGTAACAAACTTTGTGCACAGAGCAACTTATTATTATTCAGGCAATGAGACATCAGTGCATCTTAAGCCACTTCAATAGCTTGGTCATCTTTGGAAAGTGATTGCTCAAATAGTTTGAGGGTTCTCCCTGGAAATTGTTTTTGAAGTGGTGCTGCTGCCTGTATCCACCATCATTATTTTTTTGAAGTTGGGTACCCACCATCATCATTTTTGAGAGGATGGGCACAAAAGAATTCAAAGTGAGTGAATACCCAATTTAGATGATATGGGGAGAACCCTATATGAATTATGTTCCAGAACATGTCATAAAAATGTAATATATTTTAATAACATTTAAACTTTGTTTGTACAAATTAGGGAAAATTCAATCATGTAATTGATCATGTAACTCCCTGGCTTACCCAACATTTTGCTGATATAATTGTAATTGATCTCTACCCTGTTTAAAAACGATAAATCTCAATTGTTAAATGAGTCCTCTGTTCTCAACAATGTACTTCTGGACTGTGTTATGGAGAAATACAGCTTGTAACATTGCATTTTTTCACCACCAGGGGGACACCATTGCTTCTCCTTCCTCCAGTGCATTCTGGGTAGGATGACATCACTGTGATTGCCTTGTGCTCTGTTACTGTGTTATACAACTTCCACAGAATTTTGCCTCATTTAGAACATCTTGCTGTAAAATTATAGATAAAATGCTTTATAAGTTATATCTAGCAATCCGAGACCAGGGATACAGTTTTTATTCAGTAGAAATACACCCAATTTTAGTGAGTTTCTTGCCACCACCGATCAGAAGCTTCTAACAGTCACATGCGTAAGTAACTACTACAAGAAGAAAACCGTAGTCAAGGTGTTGTCGATGTACATGTGTGTATGTGTGCACGTGCGTGCGTGTGTGTGTATATGTGTGTGATGGGAACACATTTTTAATTCAGTCTGCAGTTCATAGTGAAAATCTTTGAGACTATGGCATCTTAACCTGGTTCTAATCTGGCATTTTAAGTTTTACCTTGTAATTAGTTATTAAGCTTGCAAAGAAGATTTCCTCTGAAGCCAGTCAACACAAAGTAAAGTTGTCGCTGCTAATGCACAGTCAGATACATAAAGTGAACACTTCATATTTTAAACCACTTCTCAGCTTTCACTCAGTTGTAGCACTCTTGCCAACGAGTTAGTCAGTTTTGTATTAGAGTCCCACTGCGATACAAGCTGATGCCATTAAGTACTAAAGGAGTAATTTCTCTCAAATGAGACATTAAACTGAGGCCCCGACTATTCAGTCATCTTATGCAAAATATCATGCAGCATAAAAGAAGAGGAATTACTTTTGGTTTCCTAAAATGATTTCTTCCCCAGTCAACATCATTTTTCTGAGTACTGTTTGTTGCACATGCTTCATGCAAGTTCACCTTAATTATGTTGGTGGCAGTGCTTCAAAAGTAGTTTACTGCCTGGAAGCCCGTTGGAGGGTTTTACAGAATTAATATTATCTTCTTTCTTATCAATAGAATGTCCTGATTATTAATCTGGTGTTAATTTTATTTCAGATAAATTGCTCCCATGTTTCTGAAGTGTTTGCTGAACACAATTTAATAACACTTCAAAGTGCACAGTCTTGTTGGCAATTTTCAATATCAGTCAGCTCAGTTTTGGTAAATGTACTAATAACAACTTAGGGACATTGAGAGAATTGTAAGGAGGCTGAAAGCATCAAATGTTTGATAGGCAAACCAGGAATATTTCCTTTTGGGGAAGGACCTTTGTTAGATGCAATCTTTCCCTTTCATACCAGAAATCACTTCATTAGATAGAGGAGAAAAGGCATACCTTTTTTAACATGATTAGTTACAGCTGGATTATACCATTGGTTTCTGAAGTGTTGACCTCTACAATACACTATATGTAATAGTTGACTTGCAAGACAAATGTTTGCATCCTGTTGATCCGAAGAGAGAAAAGACTTGTTATTATTACTGTTCCCCAATAGCAGCATGCGATTTGCTTTAATTCTATTATTGTCTAAGCTACACAGTTCATAAGTTGAGCATGATGATTGTATTAGAGCACAACTAGGCATCTGCATGCATACTCTGAATTTTGACCTTTTCATTTGCACTGATTCCATATCAAAGCATTGGGCTGGAATGGAAGAACATGCTGCTGATGAAAACCAGCACGTGTTTTGATGAAGCCAAAGCTAGAAAATTTTAATGACCGCATGATCGTTGGGTGAGAGATCAATAAAACTGGTAATTGAATTGTAGATTCACTCATGGTGTACTACTTAAACATGTTATTTAATTAAATTCTCCATTGTAAAGGATACCAAAAGTCCATTGTATCTCCTTTCTAAAAAAAAAAGCTTAACAGTTTTAGCCTCCTGCTTGAAATAAATCATGTATGAAAACAGCAAGATTGGGTAGGCAATTTGCATTCTACTGAAAATATTTTCGTTCAATTGACTATTTTCATACTGTAATATTGTGTTATTTAACGTGTTGCCAATTGAAAAATTAAAAAAGCAAATTTAAGCTTTTTGTCTAAGAAATAGTATCTGGACCAGCTTTGTAAGTGGTGGTTTTTGTGTATTTACTTGTCCCTAGCTGTTACCCAATGTCTTCCTTATGAATGATTAATTCAATTTGCAGTTGAATTTCTATTCAGTTATGCACTTTGTTGTTTTAGCTTGTGGCATAACAGTCCCCACAGCCACATCAGATTACAGGCCCTGAAAGTGAAATTAGTTGCTCATACTATTTATTGTTTTGAGCTGCAGAATAGCAACAGTGATTGCATCAATATTAATCGTAAATTTTTTAACAGACTGTCAAGTACAGTATTCTTTTGCCTGTGAAATATCTCTGCAGACCGAATCATTGATATTCCTTCGTTTTCCTGCCAGAAAATATACTGAGCAATATGTAAAGTATCCCTTCTTCCTCCCCTGCTCCCCTCCCTGACCTATACCTCGCAAAACTCCTGGGAAAGGCCAGGTGCTACTTGGACTCTGGTAAGCTAACATTGCTACATCATCACCTTTGCACCATTGGAAATTTTAGTAACAGGTGAAAGGCCATTTTTGGTCCTTGTCAACTCTACCGTCCAACTTTATCCCTTGATCACTTTGTTATCTGGGAGTTAGTCTGTAACTCATGGTATTATTTTCTTCAAAAGGCTGAACTCATAATTTATTCTATATATTTAATACCCTTTTGTATGAAGTTGTTGAGTGTGGAGTAGTTCTGCCCGAGTGTACTGTTTTGGAAAGTTCTGTTCCTTAATTTTGATCTCATCATCGTTGCTCCAATTTTATTAGTTTCCTTTTACTTATTTTAAATTAATTACCTGCGTTACGTTTTACTTTTGAGACAAGCCTAATTTTAACTTTTACTCATAACTAAATGTCTGAAACTTTGTTTCATTTTTTTGCCCTTAGACCATGTTTCTCGGGGCCATTAATGTTCTTATGTATAGATGGCATATTAGGTGATAAACATTTCTATATTGTAGAAATTTAATGTTCTGGACTGCAAACTTTTTTAAAATGTTGAATGTCATGTTTGTAAAATAGTTTCTATTAAAAGAACACATGCTCGCAATTGTAATGGGGGGGGGCTGCTGTGTTTTGTAAGAGAAAATTGTTTGTGCCAGACAGTATTTGCATAACTATCATGTAATTTTCCCACATCCATAGCAATTTTTACTGCTGCTTGAGCAAGGAAGTACAATGCTAAATAAACTTGATCTGTAGGCAAGGTAGATGATTTTTTTTTTGCTAACTAAATTTATGTAATGTAAGGTTTAAATTGCCAACTGTTTACATTATCTGTTCATGGGATGTGCCACGTGGCAAGGTTTTCATTTTTCTTTTGATCATCCTTACTTGCCCTTATAAATTTACTAGTTTCTGATGGTGACAAAATAATATCCATACCTGCTTAAAATTGATTTCCTCATTTCCAAGAAGTGCCCAGGCCATTCTAATGGGAGAAGGCTAGAGTAGAAGCTCTTTCAGACTGTCATGCTTTCTGGTTAAGACAGATTATTAGGAAATTAGAGCCTTTTGAATTAAAATGCAATACTGTATATTAAGGTATTAACATTGAAACATGGAAAATAGAAGCAGGAGTTGGCCCTTTAAGCCTGTTCCACCAATCAGCATATGGTCATAGCTGATCATCCAACTCAGTAACCTGTTCCTCCTGCTTCCCTATACCTTTGGATCCCTTTAGCCCTAAGAACTATATCTATTTCTTTCTTGAAAGCATTGTGTTTTGCCCTCAACTGTATTTTATAACAGAGAATCCCATAGGCTTCCCAGTCTCTGGGTGAAGAAATGTCACCTCATGGCCTACCCTCCATCTTTAAACTGTGACACCTTGTTTTGGACTCACTGGTCATAGGGCATACATGGGAAGAATGTTCCCAATCTAGTCCTGTAAGAATTTTATAGGCTTCTATGAGATCATCTGCTAATTCTTCTAAATTATAATGAATATGGTCCTAACTAATCCAGTCTTTCTTCATTGGTCAGTCCTGCCATCCCAGGAATCAGTCTGGTAAATCTTTGTTGCATTTCCTGAATAGCCAGAGCATCTTTCCTCCGATAAAGAGACCAAAATTGCACACAGTATTCCAGCTGTGGTGTCACTAAGTCATTGTACAATTGCAGTAAGATATCCCTCGCTATGAAGACCAACTTAGTATTTGCCTTATTCATCACCTGCAGAACCCGCATGCTTACTTTCAGCAACTGGTACACCATGACACCCAGATCTAGTTGCACTTCCAACCTTTCCCAATCTATCACCATTCAGAAAATCTGTTTTCCTGTTTTTGCTGCCAAAGTGGATAACTTCACATTTATCTGCATTATACTTCATCTGCCATGAATTTGCCACCTCATCTTGATCAAATCACACTGAAGCATATCTGCATTCTGCTCACAGTTCATTTGCCAATCCAGCTATGTGTTGTCTGCAAATTTAGAGATATTGCATTTATTTCCCTCATCTAAGGCATGAGTATATGTTATGAAAAGCTGGAATCATAAGTGCTAATTCCTGTGGTACTCCACTAGTCACTGCTTGCCACTTGGGAAATGACCCATTTATTTCTAATCTTTGTTTCCTGTCTGTCAACCAGTTCCTTAACCATGTCAACACACTATCCCAATCACATGTGTGTTAATTTTACATGCTAATGTCTTATGTGGGCCTAAGCAAAAGCCTTATGAAAGACCAAATAAACTACATCCACTGATTCCCCTTTTATCTACTCTACTACTTACATCCTCAAACTTCTAGAACATTTATTAAGCCTTTTGTAAATCCATACTGACTCTATATAATCCTTTAAATAGTTTCCAAGTGAAAATCAAAAGAACTGAAGATGCTGTAAATCAGAAACAAAAACAGAAATTGCTGGAGAAGTTCAGGGTTGGCAGCATCTGTGAAGAGAAATCAAAGTTAACATTTTGGGTCTGGTGACCCTTCCTCAGAACTGATGGTATCTAGGTTTCCGAGTAACAAACTTCTGTTTTTTAAAATAGCTCTCCTCCAATCCATAAGAACTGTTCTAGAATCTATAGAATCTTGAAAGATGACCACCATTGTATCCACTATTTAGACAATAGGTGCAGGAGTAGGCCATTCTGCCCTTCGAGCCTGCACCACCATTCAATATGATCATGGCTGATCATCCTTAATCAGTATCCTGTTCCTGCCTTATCTCCATAACCCTTGATTCCACAATCCTTGAGAGTTCTATCCAACTTTTAAATGAATCCAGAGACTGGGCCTCCACTGCCATCTGGGGCAGAGCATTCCACACAGCCACCACTCTCTGGGTGAAGAGGTTTCTCCTCATCTCTGTCCTAAATGGTCTACCCCGTATTTTTAAGCTGTGTCCTCTGGTTCGGCACTCACCCATCAGCGGAAACATGTTTCCTGACTCCAGAGTGTCCAATCCTTTAATAATCTTATATGTCTCAATCAGATGCCCTCTCAGTCTTCTAAACTCAGGGGTATACAACCCCAGTCGCTCCAGTCTTTCAGCGTAAGGTAGTCCCGCCATTCCAGGAATTGACCATTCACTAGATTCTCTGATTCCCAACATTTTTGGGATGTTATTTGTGTCCACCTTTTTGAACTAAAATATGTATTTAATTGGTCTACTATCACTCTGTTCCCTATTATAACTTTCCGTGTTTATTCATTTTTATTAGGACTTTGCCTGTTAATTCGTTGGAAGACTTGGCAGTGTCCAATCAGCATTGCCATTGGAGTCACGGTTGCCATTTTACAATTATTTTAACCTGGCTCATTCTAGCTCTTCATTTATTTTTGTTTAATCTGTTAAATTTATATTTTCAAGATGATATTAGTACTTGATCAATTATGGTTAAAGAGAAAAATTACTTAAAATCAAAAGTATTTTAATTTGAGAAAGAAGCAAGTCGAAAAGTGCTCACCTTCGAAAGAAAATTTAAATCTGACTAGGCAGTTTTCCACTGTCAGGACCAGTCTTTTATACAATCAGAAAATCAGCTTAAGTAGAGAATGTTACATGGTTTATTTCTGTTCCCTTTCTCAGGAGGTTTATCGAAATTCCATGCCAGCCTCCAGCTTCCAGCAGCAAAAACTGCGAGTCTGTGAGGTGTGCTCGGCATACTTGGGTCTTCATGATAATGATCGACGCCTTGCAGACCACTTTGGTGGCAAACTTCACCTGGGATTCATTGAAATTAGAGAGAAACTGGAAGAACTACAGGTGAAGAAATGCAACGTTTTGAGAATTGCAAGCTTTCTGTACTAACATGCTAACTTCTGTGATTCATATACCAGGATATCACGATGCCTCTGTCCCTCAGAATTTTGCACTAAATGATATGCTCCTTTTCTATTGCCCCTGTAAAGTGGGCATGTTTACATTTTCCTATATTATACTCTCTCCTGCCAAATTTGTGCCCACTCACTTTGGCTATCTATATTCCTTTTGCAATCTTCCCATGTCTTGTTCACACCTTACTTTCCTACCTATGCTTGAGTTAGGTCTGCAAATTTATCCCACCATGTTTTATCCCTTCATCAAAGTCATTGCAATAAGTTGTAAAAAAACTCGCTAATAGTTGAGCCTATGGCATTCCATTCATCACAACTTGCCAACCTGAAAATTACTCATTATGCCTACTTTCTTCTTCCTGTTAGCTAACTGATCCTATATCCTATAATATGCTACTCCCAGCACTATGAGCTTCTATTTTGTGTAATAATATTTGATGTTAGTATATTGAATACATTACATCTACAGGTGCCGTTTAATCCATTGTATTTACTACTTCCTCAGCCCTTCAGTAAATTGGTGCATTGAGTACAGGAGTTGGGAGGTCATGTCGCGGCTGTACAGGACATTGATTATGCCACAGTTGGAATATTGCGTATAATTCTGGTCTCCTCAGCTATAGGAAGGATGTTGTGAAGCTTGAAAGGATTCAGAAAAGATTCACAAGGATGTTGCCAGGGTTGGAGAGTTTGAGCTAAAGGGAGAGGCTAGATAGAATGGGCCTGTTTTCTCTGGAGTGTGGGAAATTGAGAGGTGACTTTATAGAGGTTTCTAAAATCATGAGGGGCATGGATAGCATAAATAAACAAGGTATTTTCCCTGGGGTGGGGGAGTCCAAAACTGGAGGGCTTAAGTTTATGGTGAGGGGAAAGACTTAAAAGGGACCAAAGGGACAAGTTTATGTGGTACATGTATGAAACAAGCTGCCAGAGGAAATGATAGAAGGTGGTACAATTACAACATTCTAAAAGGCTTTTTGATGGTCATATGAAAAGGGAGGGTGTTAAGGGATATGGGCCAAATGTTGACAAATGGGGCTAGATTAATTTAGGATATCTGGTCGGCATGGACAAGTTAGATTGAAGGGTATGTTTCCTTACTGTATATTTCTATGACTCTACAAAACTGTTTCCTTTAATTGGAGTTCCTTAATTAATCCACATTTGTCTAAGGGTCTGTTAATTTTGTCCTTGATTATCGATTCTAAAAGCTTGCCCGCCACTTGACTAAATTGAATGTAGTATTTAAAGTATTTAAATTTAAAGTATTGGGTTTATCCTTAAATCCTTTCTGTAAACAACGATGCAATCTTTTCAATTTCCAGTTCTCTACAGTACCTCTAACTAAGGAGTATTGAAAAAATATTTCCTATTCATAAAAATATTCTTTATTCATAATATTTAAAATAAAGCATGACAAAAACATTTCAAATTGAATATTCCAGAATGTATAATAATCAACTTCTATCCATACACAATGTTCCACTCAATACAATTGTAATATAATGTCTGTAATACACACTTCATATTAGGTAGACAGCCTGAGGACAAAACATTTTAAATTGAAAATTACAGATAATTTATGACTGTGTACTCAGTAATTTTCACCCATGCTGTCCTCTGATCGGGGAGGGGGTGGCATAGTAGTAAAGTGGTGGAATTGTTCATTCAGAAGCAAGTCTAATAAAAGGGCATTGGTTTGAATTGCTCTGTAGCAAATGGTAAAATTTGATTTCGGTAGAAATGTGGAATTAAAGGTGAGTCTCCTGGAAATCACATTACCAGTATCATTTGACCTGAAAACTCATCTGATGCACTAATGTCCTTTAGGGAAGACAATTTTGCATTGTTATCTGGTCTGGCCTACATGTGACTCCAGATCCACAATAAGATGGTTGACCCTTCTGAGCAATTAGGAATAGGCAATAAATGTTGGCTGAACAGCAATGCCTGTATCCCACAGAGGAATATTATTAGCTTTCCTGACTCCTTACTGAACCTGCATGCTAAACATTTATGATTCTTGCACTAAGTTCCTTCTGATTCTTAAAATTGTAGAGTGATACAGCACGAAAACAGACCCTTCGGTCCAATCTGCCCACACCGATCATAATCCCAAACTAAGCTAGTCTAATAAATAATTAATAATACCTAATTCTATGAGCTCTCACCATTTAGACATTTTTTTCTTAATCTTCTAGCATTCTTCCTCATTAGAATTCATTTGCCAGATTTTTGCCTACTGTTTTGGAGCTGTTTTTTTTGACAACTTGCTTTCCTATCTCTCTGATATTAAAACATTTAGCCACCATACCTTGGTTCTTCATCCAAGTTATTTATATAAATTCTAGAATGTTGGGGCCACAGCACTAATTCCTGTGGGGTGCCACTTGCTACATCTTGGCAACCAGAAAATTGCTCATGTAAAAAGTTGAAATCTTAGCAGATATTTCAGTCTCCTTCACAAGTAGATTAAATCCAGGACAAAAACTATGCACTCCCAACTTACATTCTACTCTTTGCTTCCTGTTAACCAGTCAATCTTCTATCCATGGAACAGGAGAATCGACGTTTCGGGCATATTCCCGAAACGTCGATTCTCCTGTTCCCTGGATGCTGCCTGACCTGCGCTTTTCCAGCAACACATTTTCAGCTCTGATCTCCAGCATCTGCAGACCTCACTTTCTCCTCAATCTTCTATCCATACCAATATGTTAACTGCGACATCATGAGCTTATATTTCTGCAATAACTTTTTCTATGGCACTTTATCAAATGTTCTAGAAATCTAAGTACAGAACATCCACTGGTTCACTTTTATCCATGACCCATGTTATTTCCTTTAAAAATTCCAATAAATTACTGAAATATGATTTCCCTTTCACACGTCATTTTACAATCTAATGGGACTTTTCTGGAATGTAGGGAATGTTAAGATTATCCCAACTTAATGATGCTTTTCCAAATACTTGCAACAAACCCCATAAACCCTCCTTGGCAGAAAAGGTAAAATCAAACACGGTCTTTCAAGAGAAATGGCAGAGAGATTCAGCATGGAACACCTTCTTCCATGTAGTTGTTTCTTTGACCAGCAGCCTCAAACCAACCTGACACCTTGCTCTGAACAGCCAGACTGCTAAAACCCAAACCAAACCAAATCTGAGAAAAGCTGACCTGGAGGAACTGGCTACTCTCCTTTCATTATACAAGTTTTTTTTTAATCTTAAAAGCTCATTCAAATAGATCAAGCCAGATATTTTGGAACCTGAGTCATAAAACACTTTTTGAAAAAAACCAAGGACAATACAACTTTGTTCAAGGAGCAGCATCTCGCAAATTATAATATTACTAGGCCATCGCCTCCCCAAAACTTATCAGCCTTTGGTTATTGGATTTGGACTTTCGCGAAGAGTCCACTAATATGGTGTATATGGGATGGTCTATGACTATTACTCATAGGGTTTTTCAGAATGTATCTGATAAGATACTGCACAAGAGATTATTGGAAATTGAAAGTGACCTGATGACATGAATTGATAATTGATTGTGATTGTAGGAGCCTGAGAAAGAAATGTCATCTACTTGAAGGTTGTGGGAAGTATTATTCCTAAGCGATCTGTGCTATGGCATCATCAAAAATGGATATGCATAAAGAAAGGATCGAAAAATGACAAATTGGAAAATGTTTCACGGCAACAAGTTAGCAGCCATTGAGAAGCCAAGAGATGGGGTCTGACCATATAACTGTAGCTCCATATAAACTGAAACATTACATCTTCACTATTAGATTTATATACCTTGCAGATAGATGGCAGCATTCAGTTAGCAATTTGGATAATTTCAAATATTGCTTTTTTATTCATGTAAATGTGTGATATTAGACTGGACATTCAAAAATTTATATCCTTTGTTAAGGCAGAAAAGTTCAAGCTGAAGGTTGTGCAGTAGGTTCCTAGGTTTTATAAATAGAGTTGAAAAGACAATATTGCCATAGTCCTACCAAATATAGAGAATTGACTGATGGTAGTTTAATCTGAGTGTCACTACACCTTAGGTGAGTTTGAAGAGGAGAGACCTTCATGGCATCAGCTGGTGCAGGAATTCAACACATGCTGTTTGCATCACTCTGCTTTGCTATCTCGCCAACTGAGGTAACCAGCCATTGTAGAGTTGTACAAATTAATTAAAGCAATGTAATCATTGGTTAGACCGTTGTTAGAAAACTCTTCTTGATTGCCTTACTTCAGAAAATATATCAAAATAGTGGTTGCAAAAAAGGACTATTTGAGCCCAGATTTAAGGAAATTAGTAAAAGAAGCAATTGAAACGTGAAGGAAAGCTTTTGCATGCTGAGCAGTTAGGCTCTAGAATGCACTGCCAGAGGTAGGTTTGATCAATTCATTAAAAAGAAAATGGGATTTTTATCTAAAAAGAAAGCATATGCAGGGCTGCAGGGAATGGCACTAGATGAGTTGTACCTCACGATAGGTAGCACTGACTCAACAAGTTAATGGTCTCTTTCTGTGATGTAACATTTTGTGAAAAGCTAAAAGTTGTATTTTCTTTCAACCAATGATTGTATAAAGTTTTGTGGAAATAAATTTGAGATTTAGTTAGTTCCCTTGGTAGTTTTAGTTGGTTGATGTTTGCTGATTGGTAAGTTCTTTTGTTTCTTTTTGCTACAAGTGAATTAATAGGTTCCATACCTGTCAGGTTTTGCCTCTTTTTGCTGTTTGGGCAAGTGTAATGTATGCTTTAAGTGAAGTCATAATACAGTATAAAATCTGCACATGTGGAAATCAAGAAACATCTTTTCCTCACATGGCTATAACCAAAGCTTTTGAGGTTCACCAAATAGTCCTAATATCTATTTGTATTACAATTATTTTCCTTGTGTTGAATTCAGTTTATGACATCAGTTAGTGCAGTTTTTAATTGAAATCTTGCTGCAATGCTTTCTACTCAACAATCTGTGGTGTTGTATTCAAGGGCTAAGCACCTTGACACATCTTCCTATCCTTGATTTAATCCATTTATTCCTGCAATTTTGTTTTCTTTTTCCTGAAGAAACTTGTTGCTGAGAAACAGGAGAAAAGAACTCAAGAGCGTCTGAAACGGCGAGAGGAGCGAGAAAAGGAGGAAAGAATGAAAAGAAGGTTAGTGGCTTGTTCTTTACATATTTTGGCGATGCACAACACTCTGGGCTATTTCTGTGCAAAGCAGCTTAATTACACCTGCTTCATAAAAGTTGAAATGCCCCTTTGTTGACATTATAGTCCACTAGTTATATTACAGTAAAAACAACATAGCTGTATCAGATCTTGCATGTATCAGTTTATTCATCTTCTTGTCTATTTCACTCGGATGGTTATAAACTTTCCAATCCAGTCTGATTCTGATGTTCCAGTACCACTAATTTGCTAATAATTATGACTATCCTTTTAATTTCAAATCTTCCCATGTTTGCTAATTCCCTGCTGTTTAAAATCTGATAAGGTCTTTGCTCCTGATGGAATCGCCCCCTTCTTCCTTTTTTTAAGATCATAAAACATAGGAGCAGAAGTAGGCCACTTAGCCTATAGAGTCTGCTCCACCATCCATTGAGATTATGGCTAATCTGATAATCCAAAACACTTTTCCGCCTTTTCCCCATAATCCTTGATTCCCTTACTGGTTAAAGATATATCTATCTCAGCCTTGAATATACTGAATGACCCCGTCATAACAGCCCTCTGTGGTAAAGAATTGCACAGCTTCACAACCTTCTGAGAGAAGGAATTACTCTTAATCTGTCTTTTAGAGTGTGGCCTTTTGACTTGATTCCTGTCTTGCATTACTATTTATGACTCGTTCACTCTCAGTTCACATTTTCTTTGCTGGTTAGAGTTGACATTGATTTGTGCAGGGTGGGTCATGGCTGAGTAAACAATTTGACTGTTGTTTGAAGAGGATACTAGTATAGTGTATTAGGAACTTGTATTGATTTCACCCAACTTGACTTCAGAAGGTATTTAATAAGGATTTTCAGCAGAGATTATTAGCAAATTCAGGAACGTGACAGACAATTTGAATGTAGCTGGATTCAAAGGCAATGAGTTGTACTCTGATTTGGTTAAGGGTAGGAGTCCAGAACTAGAAGGCATAGGTTTAGGGTGAGGGGGGAAAGATATAAAAGAGACCTAAGAGACAACTTTTTCACGCAGAGGGTGGTATGTGTATGGAACGAGCTGCCAGAGGAAGTGGTGGAGGCTGGTACAATTGCAACATTTAAGAGGCATTTGGATGAGTATATGAATAGGAAGGGTTTGGAGAGATATGGGCCGGGTGCTGGCAAGTGGGATTTGATTGGGTTGGGATATCTGGTTGGCATGGACGGATTGGACCGAAGGGTCTGTTTCTGTGCTTTACAGCTCTATGACAACAGGGAGAACACCCCTACTCATAGTGCTGTAGATTCTTTGCAACCATCCTGAGAATATACAAAACTTCGCACCTTAGAAAGTTGAAATCTTGGCAGACATGTTACCCTTCTTCACAAGTAAGTTAAGGACAACACTGAGCTGTCACTACTTAAAATACTTTTATTGGGAGTCGAGGCATTGAATTCAGCATTTTTATACATGTGCAATGTGTAGTTATCCCAATGTTTAACTTCATATTTTTTGTTATAGACTGTTGCAAAAATGTCAGATTTCATAATTTATTTGTGAGAGTGAAATTTGTAAATATAAGATATAAAAAAAAATCCTGGTGAGAATCTGATAAACACAGCCTTTTTTGGATTGGCAGGCAATAACTAGTGGAGTGCTACAGGGATCATGATTGGGGCCTCAGCTATTTGCAATTTATATCAATGTGAATAAGTTAAGGTACCATTTTATATGTTAGCTAAATTTGGTGATGATACTAAGGTAGAGAGGAAAGTAAGTTGTCAAGAGTAGCTAAAGCGTTTGCAAAGGGTTATAGACAAGTCAGTAGGCAGAAAAAGTATCTTCCTGAGTCTCATGGAGGAAATGTGAACTTCTCCATTTTGGCAGGAAGAATAGAAAAAGAGCATATTATTTAAAGGAAGACAGATTGCAGAATTCAGAGGTATTGAGGGATCATGGTTACTGGTATGTGAGGCAGACAGAATGTTATTTATTTCAAGGAGAAGGAAATATAAAATAAGGAAGAGAGGGCTCTGGAAGCTCACTCTTTGAGTATGTTTAAGATAGCAATTGATGGACTTCATATTACCAACCGCATACACAGTTATGGAATTGTGTAATAGACACTGGAGTTTGATCATCCATGATCACTTTGAACGGCAGGGTATCTCAATGGGCTGAATGATCCTACTCCTATTTGGAAGAATGAGATGTGATCTTATTGAAACAAGAAAAGATCTTGAGGTACTTGATATGGTGGGTATGGAGTGGGCAGTTCCTCTTGTTGAGGAGGTGAGAACCAGCGAGCACAGTGAGGTTTTGGTGAAATCATTTTTCTGTCGGAGGGTTGCTTCCCCAGGAAGCAATGGAGGCAGGATCGTAGAATTTCTTCAAGGCAGAGTTGGATATTTGATATCAAGGGAGTTGAGGCTAATAGGAGATGGACAGGAAGAGGATTTGTGACCACAACCAAATCAGCCACAGTCTTTCTGAAGGGTGAAGCAGGTCCTAAATCGTATGTTTCCAGAAGCCTAAAGTGCGGTTGAATACTACCATTCATGTCACTTACCAAGTCAGATTCATAGAGATGTACAGCATGGAAACAGACCCTTCAGTCCAACCTGTCCATGCCGACCAGATATTCCAACCCAATCTAGTCCCACCTGCCAGCACCCAGCCCATCCAAATGCCTTTTAAATGTTGCAATTGTACCAGCCTCCACCACTTCCTCTGGCAGCTCATTCCATACAGGTACCACCCTCTGCGTGGAAAAAGTTGCCCCTTAGGTCCCTTTTATATCTTTCCCCTCTCACCCTAAACCTATGCCCTCTAGTTCTGGACTCCCCCATCCTAGGGAAAAGACTTTGTCTATTTATCCTATCCATGCCCCTCATAATTTTGTAAACCTCTATAAGGTCACCCCTCAGCCTCCAACGCTCCAGGGAAAACAGCCCCAGCCTGTTCAGCCTCTCCCCAAAGCTCAAATTCTCCACCCTGGCAACATCCTTGTAAATCTTTTTTGAACCCTTTCAAGTTTCACAACATCTTTCTGATGGGAAGGAGACCAGAATTGCAAGCAATATTCCAACAGTGGCCTAACCAATGTCCTGTACAGCCTATGACTTCCCAACTCCTGTACTCCATACTCTGACCAATAAAAGAAAGCATACGAAACGCTGCCTTCACTATCCTATCTACCTGCGACTCCACTTTCAAGGAGCTATGAACCTGCACTCCAAGGTCTCTTTGTTCAGCAACACTCCCCAGGACCTTACCATTAAGTGTATAAGTCCTGCTAAGATTTGCTTTCCCAAAATGCAGCACCTCGCATTTGTCTGAATTAAAGTCCATCTGCCACTTCGCAGCCCGTTGGCCCATCTGGTCAAGATCCTGTTGTAATCTGAGGTAACCCTCTTTGCTGTTCACTACACCTCCCATTTTGGCGTCATCTGCAAACTTACTAACTGTACCTCTTATGCTCACATCCAAATCATTTATGTAAATGACAAAAAGTAGAGGGCCCAGCACCGATCCTTGTGGCACTCCACTGGAACAGGCCTCCAGTCTGAAAAACAACCCTCCACCACCACCCTCTGTTTTCTACCTTTGAGCCAGTTCTCCCTTTATTCCGTTAGATCTAACCTTGCTAATCAGTCTCCCATGGGGAAGCTTGTCGAACGCCTTACTGAAGTCCATATAGATCACATCTACCGCTCTGCCCTCATCAATCCTCTTTGTTACCTCTTCAAAAAACTCAATCAATCTCCATAAAAACTTGCAAACAAGCTGCAGAAGTAGGCACTTGGTCCGTTCTCCACCATTTATGAAGGTTACAGTTGAACTGATTCCACCACAGTCCTCCCTACCCAATAACCTTTCACTTATTTCACAATTCACTGCCTGAATTGGAGTTACTAAGCAAGAATCTAGTGAGTTGAAAAGTGTGGCGCAGCCCTGACCCCTTATGCTCAAAATGTCGATTCTCCTCCTCGGATGCTGCCTGATCTGCTGTGCTTTTCCAGCACCATATCTTTCAACTGCGATCTCCACGTTCTGCAGTTCCTCCAAGAATCTAGTGAGACCCATGCTTGATTTGGGGTATCTGCAATCATAAGATACTTGAGAGTTGGAAAGTCACTTAACTGAATTCAGGTCGAAGGATCCCCAAGAAATTATATACCTCAACAAAAAATGGGAACACTGAGGAAAGTTGTAATTGAGTTCCTGGAAAAGTGGTCCCAGGAAAAGTACAGAAACCCTCAAGTTCTGCAAAGAATAAGGGAACTCTTGGTGGAAACAAAAATAGAGTCACAAGTGTCGTGTTCAATTTTTGGCCTATGTTTGCAAAATATAATGTTAGCAGTACTCGCTTTGTTTAACTCTTAAGCAGCAAAGGTTTTTGTTTACAGCTTGAGGTCATGTGGTATAATTCTTTCAGTAAATAACTAGGTTTGAATTTCCTTTCAAGTGTTAATGGTCTCCCTCAAATCAGAAGGAAGATTTACATTTATTACTTGTTAAAATGTGTCCATGAAATGACTGAATTCATCATTAAGTTTCCAGCAGTAGTATTTTCCATATAAGTGAGTATATTAATTGAGAAATTCCCATATGCAACATGAATGCCAGAACACTATTTATTATCGCAAACACAGGCAACCAGATTCACTTATCTTGATTGTTAATGGTTTTCTCTTAATATTGTAGGACCAGATCTCGCAGCAGGGATCGTAAAAGGTATGTTTGTTTTAATATTTTAGCTTATATATTTACATTCATAGTTCTGGGTCTTGGCCAATGAAAAGAAAGAACTTGAAGTAAAAATGTTTCAGTCAAAAGTGTAAATTTGGTTCACTCCAACTGACCATATTCAGGAAGGTAAGTACACTTAATGCAGTTAGAAATATAAAATTTCAACTTTGAGAGACTGTTCCACAAAAGCATTTGTAATATTCTAATTTTTTGTTGCTGATTTTAATTAATCAGGCAATTAGTATAGCTGTCAACAAAATATCTTCTGACCAGTAACTGTTTCAAAACTCTGCTTAGATTCTCTCTCAATTTTTAAAATGCTGACCTCAATACGTTTTATACATGCTAATGAGCAGAATTCCAGTGGTGATTATAATTGCTCTTGACATCAAGCAACTTTTACCCAAGGGCTCATAAAAAGAATTCCTGCCTGATATGAAAGCTAGGATTAACCGTTAACTGTTCCTGCTGCACTGCTATGACAGTGGTGACCCAGCACCCCTCTTGTGCTGTGGATTGATGTCACTTACTTCACATCTGTTTCTTGCATTATAGTCATTATGAGTGCAAGATAGAAAGTCAGAGCTTGTAGCAAGGTGATGGTCCAGTGTTATTATCATCGCAAGGTTTATGCAGGTTTGTAGCTCAGGTTGAGGTTTAGGGTGTAGGTTTGCTCACTGAGCTGTAGGTGTGATATCCAGATGTTTCATTACCTGGCTAGGTAACATCATCAGTGGTGACCTCCAAGTGAAGCGAAGCTGTTGTCTCCTGCTTTCTATTTATATCTTTCTCCTGGATGGGGTTCCTGGGGTTTGTGGTGATGTCATTTCCTCTTCGTTGTTATTATCATCTAATCTAGAGACCTGAATAACGTTCTGAGACACGCATTTGAATCCTGGCATGGCAAATGGTGGAATTTGAATTCAATTTTTAAGAACTCTGGAATTAGGAATCTACTGATGACCATGAAATCATTTCACCCATCTGGTTCACTAGCATCCTTTAGGGAAGAAAACTGCCATCTGGATCCGGTCTGGCCTGCGTGTGACTCTAGGCCACGCTGATGTGGTTCACCTTTAACTGCCCTCTGGGCAATTAGGAATGGACAATACATGCTCTCATCCGATGAATCAATTTTTAAAGAAATGCTTTGTTATAATGGTATACTGTTTCAAAGGAACTGAGTGGGGGAAATATATTTCTTTTATTGCAGTTCCATTCTACAATATAATCAGCTGTCTGGCACACACAGACCATTGGAATACCATGTGCAGGAAATTATTGAGCCCTTCTTATTCATGTGGAATTATTCAAAATTGTTTTACAATTATAATATATCTGACAGTGGTTTAGAGGATTTGAAATGGGAATAGCAGAATCATCACTGATAGCTGACAACCAAATTAAAAGTAGGAGCAGAACTCATAATTAGACATTTTAGAGATCATTGTTGAATCTGGAAGATTGTAAAGTACCAAAGCAATAGATGGTCTGCTGTTTCTCAAGCTTACATTGCACTTCACTAGGACACTTTAGGGGGTTGGGGCCAGAGTGCAATGGGATAGGGCAAGATGTAAAATAATCCTGCTTGTAAACTGAATGGAAGTGTTCTGCAAATTGGTCAGTTTATTTGTGTTTGACCTGCACTGTAGAGAAGAAGGTTCTTTGTGAACTGTGAATAGTTTATTACATTCTAAAAATTATATGTAAATTGTTGTTTCACTGGAAAAGTGTGTTTAGGGTCTTGAACAGTGAGAATCAAGGAGTTAAGTGTTGATGTTACATCTCTCTATTTCTGCATGGGAAGATGCTTTGGGAAGGATAGCGGCTGTTGGGTGTGATATAGTAGACCAAGACATCATGAAGGAAACAGTTCCTTTGGAACATTGAAAAAGGGGGTGCAGGAAGATATGTTTGGCATCACGCTGGGGATGGCAGAAGTTGGTCTGCACTGAATATGGAGGCTGATTGAATGAAAATGAGGGCACTGAGAACTCTCTTCGTTCTGAAAAGAAAAGGGATAAGAGCAAGAGTATAGGGAATGAGCAAACACAATCAAGGGCCCTATCAAACATGGTAGCGGTGGATCTCTAGCAAAATAAAAAGCACTATGGAAGTGCTAGTAGAAAGTTTAATGAGCCAAATGAAAGCCATCTTTGTAGTGATGAAGATGTAGTTCATAAGCATTGTAGTGGATGAGGCAGAAGGGCAGAATTGGCCGGTGCCTGTTGATCATCATTTCAGAATTATCTAAAGAACACCTGGTTGTAAAGGGATTAATTATGGGGTGGGGGTAAATCCTTTTGCAGATCAAGATCAAGGGAACGCCGTCGACATCGATCCAGGTCTGCATCCCATGATCGACGCAAACGTTCCCGCTCTCGATCAAGGGACCGGCGTCGCCGACACAAGTCTCGATCTGGAAGTAGAAGCAGGAGTCGTAGTCACCACCGCAGCAGGCATAGCTCAAGAGACAGAGAGCGAGAGAGAGACCGGAGCAGAGAGAAAAGCTCCAAAAGAAAGTATGTACCTTAATGTTATAGATTGCCTTGTCAATATGTCTGAGATTAATTAATGTAGTAGAAATCTGACATTTCCATCTTGTATATTGGTTTGTTGCAATTAAACAACCACATCAGAAGAACTTATCATTTTCTATAAGGAGAAATAAGCTCTTTAACAATGTCAAATGCTGATCCAACATGAAAGCAGACTCTTTCAGACTTGGAAGCGTATGTAAGAGGTATCAGTAGTAATTTAAGAGATTAGTAAATGTCTTAATACTGTGGTTCTGTTCGCCGAGCTGGAAGTTTTTGTTACAAACGTTTCGTCCCCTGTCTAGGTGACATCCTCAGTGCTTGGGAGCCTCCTGTGAAGCGCTTCTGTGGTGTTTCCTCCGGCATTTATAGTGGCCTGTCCCTGCCGCTTCCGGTTGTCAGTTTCAGCTGTCCGCTGTAGTGGCCGGTATATTGGGTCCAGGTCGATGTGTTTGTTGATGGAGTTTGTGGATGAGTGCCATGCTTCTAGGAATTCCCTGGCTGTTCTTTGTTTCGCTTGCCCTATAATGGTAGTGTTGTCCCAGTCAAATTCATGTTGCTTGTCGTCTACGTGTGTGGCTACTAGGGATAGCTGGTCGTGTCGTTTCGTGGCTAGTTGACATCAACTAGCCACGAAACGACACGACCAGCTATCCCTAGCAATATGAATTTGACTGGGACAACACTACCATTATAGGGCAAGCGAAACAAACAACAGCCAGGGAATTCCTAGAAGCATGGCACTCATCCACAAACTCCATCAACAAACACATCGACCTGGACCCAATATACCGGCCACTACAGCGGACAGCTGAAACTGACAACCGGATGCGGCAGGGGCAGGCCACTATAAATGCCGGAGGAAACACCACAGAAGCGCTTCACAGGAGGCTCCCAAGCACTGAGGATGTCACCTAGACAGGGGACGAAACGTTTGCAACAAAAACTTCCAGCTCGGCAAACAGAACCACAGCAACGAGCACCCGAGCTACAAATCTTCTCACAAACTTTGAAAATGTCTTAATAATTAACAAAGATTCTCTATACCACATTTCATATAATACTATGGCATTTTTAGTGACTCTTTGATCTTGCTTCTACTTTCATTTCTTTATTTGGGTTCACTTATGTTTTGTTTTTGTGACCAGCTCATTCATTCATTCTCACGAAACCTGTTATTCTCGCACAGGTAACCCAATGCTACTAGATGTCTTTTTTTTCCTTCCATTACTGCACAATTTGTTTCAGTACATTTGGCATTCTACTGGAATTTAATATCCTAAAATGAGACAGTCAACAGAATAAGTGAACTTTGTACTGCTTATCTAATTGTTAGACATAGTCTTCTACAGCAAGACTGCGTAGAATAACTCAGCTATCCATTGACGAGAATAACATCTCAAGGCTCACTTCACTGGTCATCAGCTGCATCCTGGATACAGTGAAACTGTTTTGGGAGTTGTCTCTAGCTTTTCCAAACAATTAACAGCTGTGTTTCTTATTAAGAACTGGTATAACAACATTATGAAGAGCAGAGCTCTTCACCAAATTTTCACATTAATGAATAGTAAAAACTTTTCTGGGATAATTTCATTAGTTACATCTTGCAGGACTAATGTCTAATGAATTGGTTGTAAAAGCTAACTTTAATAATATGTTTTAAGCTAAGATTAAGCCATTTTTCTAGGTCACGAGACCGAGACAGATCCAGAGACCGAGACAGAGAAAAATCAAGGGAGAAGGATCGCAGGGAGAAAAAGCGTTCCTATGAGAGTGCTAATGGAAAATCAGAACACAGCTCTGAGGAACGCGAAGCAGGAGAAATCTAACGGACAAAACATTTTTGGAACTGGGGCAGACAATGTCTTTCTGATTGTTTAACTCAACTAGGGGAGCTCTTGTTTTGTTTTTGGACTTAGAAAAAAATTCCAGCAGCTAGATGACTGATAACTTAAAAAATATTAGATAGTTGAAAATGTTCAGGAAGTTTTGTCAGTTTAACCAACTGGTTTTGAAGGCAGCAACTGGAGGTGCCTAGAATGTACTGTGTGTGCATGTACCAGTGCTGTAATGCCACAAACATTAGGGTGCCTCCTTCCATTGGCACAAGGTTGCTCTTTTGTTTTGAATAATCAAATAATTTGTTTTGCATTTTTTTAAAATGTGGATCTGCAACCCATGGTATTTTCTTTTCTGAAGTCTAAATAAAAAGCAATGGATCTGGTAGCTTGGGGAGTTACTGCTTTGTCAGCAAGCAGTTTCTTATTTGCTTGTTACTGTCAGTTGTGCTGGCTTGCACTTGTGATAGTTTTTACTTCAGAAATTTCTCTAAAATCCATAATGTTTATGCTTGTCAAAGTGTCATTGACATTGTTGAAAACAATGAAATTGTCATGCAACTATTTAGCAAAATCCTTCAGAATGTCTTGTGTCCAGGTAAGAGAAACAGTCCAAAGGTAACCTAGGCGTTTCTCTTCTCTCACCCAGAAGGAACTCTCCCCTCTCCCTCTGCATCATCTTCCCACAAAGTTGGCATTGTTTGTTAAATGTTAATCTGACAGAACCTTGATTTTTGTATTCAGTTATAGCCAGAAAAGCCCCCTTGGTTTGGTTGGAGAGAAAAAAAAGTTTTATTTTAATTAACTTATATGGTGGAAGCAATTTGCTACCCATTTGTTAAATCACCAAATAGGATTCATGAGGAAAAATGCAACTGCTTCAAATAAACCTGACCCTTCATCACCTTCATTTCACCATCTCTGCCTTTCCATTTATAAATAAAATACAAATTTGATTTGGAAGAGTTTTGCCAAAGTATAGATCTGAACATGCACCAAGATATTTTGGAAACCAGAATCTTAAATTGCCAAGTTTGTATTTTGTCTATATGTGTATCTTTTAGTATAATTAAAAGGGCTTGGTTTTATTCTTGCAGTTGCAGTGGAAGTTCAGATAGAAAGGGTCCAAAACTGGAGTTAATGTGGTTTCAGTAGCTCTTTAGGACTGTGTCCAGAAACACCATCTTATTGGCTTTGTGTGCATGTAATCCTCAAAAAAAAACTTTAGCATGTCTTCAGCACACTTCTGGAACACAATACACATCCTCTGTTATTTTGGATTTTTACTCAGAACGTTTTATTTTTTGATAGTGAAATCATGCCCGTAAAATAATTCGTGCTTATTATTCACACACACATGGTTTATTATTTATCCAAGGAACAGAAAACAATTTTCCACACGTTAAAAACAACTTATGGGTATTGTTTTGTAGGAGTTGAGAACCCTGGAATTTTCACATGCTTGTGCATACGTGGCATACTCCAGGCAGCTTTAAGGTGTTGTCTGTGGCAGGCACTGGAGCGTCTCAGATCTGAAATATACCAATGTATTCCATGATGATTATATTGCTCGTTTTTGTTAGCCAATTGTGGTCATCTCACAATTGTTGTGATTTTATTTTTTTAAAAATGGTCAGCTTTACTTTGAGAAACTGACTTCTGTGCTATCATAGTCCAGTGTGATGTTCCTTAGTATCTATAGTAGCATTATTTTTCTGCATCAGATACTTTGGTTACTAGCTGTTACACTGCTTGCCCCCGTCACTTACTAAGTTCTCAATGGTCATTTGGTCAGAGATTTCTGAGTTTACAATTTAAAACACAAATAACAAGGTTTTAATTTAGTCCCCTTTTATCATTTTTTCCTTACATGACTTCTTGTCTATACTTATTATTAATTGAAAACAATTGAAATAAATTTTCTGAAAACCATTTAATAAGATTTTCAAACAATTTAAGTTTTCCTGTGTTGTATGAAATTGTGATGAATACTTGTTTGCTACTTTGCAATTAAAACAACCTGATATTGTCTTCCTCTGCTTACTTGGTGAGTCTGTTGGAACCTTTGGCCACTTGTGCGTTGTTCCATTCCACTGATGAGGCTCAGCATAGTTAATGCTACTCTTTTGCAGAGTTAAGATGGGTAACAGAAATGCTTTTGTTTTGCTTTTTGTTAGGTTGAAATAATTATAGAGTCATAGAGATGTACAGCATGGAAACAGACCCTTTGGCCCAACCCATCCATGCCGACCAGATATCCCAACCCAATCTAGTCCCACCTGCCAGCACCCGGCCTGTATCCCTCCAAACCCTTCCTATTCATATACCCATCCAAATGCCTCTTAAATGTTGCAATTGTACCAGCCTCCACCAGATCCTCTGGCAGCTCATTCCATGCACGCACCACCCTCTGCGTGAAAAAGTTGCTGCTTAGGTCTCTTTTATATCTTTCCCCTCTCACCCTAAACCTATGCCCTCTAGTTCTGGACTCCCTGACCCCAGGGAAAAGACTTTGTCTATTTACCCTATCCATGCCCCTCTTAATTTTGTAAACCTCTATAAGGTCACCCCTCAGCCTCCGACGCTCCAGGGAAAACAGCCCCAGCCTGTTCAGCCTCTCCCTATAGCTCAAATCCTCACCATTTTAATTCCTATCGTCAGGAATGACTATTCAAGCCTCATATGGTATAATGGCAGCATTATTAACTTGACATGAGGGCTCAAGGACAACTGACGCTTTCTCAAAAAAAAAATTAGAAAACCTAAAATGGGGTTTAAGAGAAAAAAACAAACTGGCTTATTTTGCACTCAGAGTGTTGCCTGTCGTTATGTTAGACCATGATATCATCACTGAAATGTATGTCAAGTTAGCTTTTGATCAACCTCAGGCTTGAATGTTTTTTAAGATGTTCCCTATGCCACCTTCCTGCAATTAATATTACTGTGCTTTCAATAGACAATGTGATTTTTATTTTATTTGTTGATAAATTTGTCTCTGCGGTGATAGCTTTGTATTCTTATTTCCCTGAATCAGAAACTAAAAGTCACCTTATACCGCTAAATTTTATTGCTGGGGATTCAAGCATCATGTGGATTTGACAAATCTTCTACTATATGGATGTGAGCAGTCCCAGGTTAAGCCTTTGAGAGTGTTCATAATTAGTAACAATTCAGATAGAATTCTATGTCTTTTTTGCAAGAGACCTCAACAGTTTCCAGTTTGAGAAGGACAAGTATCCTTAATTGATCATGATTTAACCACAGTGAATTGAGAATCTGAAAACCCTCAACCTGAGCTACAAATCTTCTCAAAACTTGCTAATTGGAGTATACTCTGTAATATTAAGTTAAAAATCACACAACACCAGGTTATAGTCCAACAGGTTTAATTGGAAGCACTAGCTTTCGGAGCGTCGCTCCTTCATCAGGTGGTAATGAAGGAGCGCTGCTCCGAAAGCTAGTGCTTCCAATTAAACCTGTTGGACCATAACCTGGTGTTGTGTGATTTTTAACTTTATCCACCCCAGTCCAACACCGGCATCTCCAAATCTGGAATATTAAGATCAACTTAACTGTTCCTACTGTTGGTGAAAGTGAACAGTCTCTGATGAATATGAATGCCCAGTTTTTTTTTGAATTATTCCAAAGGTGGTGGTAGTTCTGACTAATTCTTTGTGACAATCCCAGGTATGTTTTGCAGTTAGCATTAAAAGTAACACAAACAGCATGAGGTTCTGCCAGTGTTTGTAAACTTTCAGGAATATTTTTGTGGAATCACAAGGAACAAGAATATTGTCCTGTATTAAGAACATAAGAAATAGGGGCAGGAGTAGGCCATCTGGCCCCTTGAGCCCACTCCACCATTCAATAAGGTCATGGCTGATCTTTTCATGGACTCAGCTGTGCTTACCTGCCTGCTCACCATAATCCTAATTCCTTTACTATTCAAAAATCTTATCAATCTTTGCATTAAAAACATTCAACAAGGTAGCCTCAACTGCTTCACTGGGCAGGAAATTCCAGAGATTCACAACCCTTTGGGTGAAGAAGTACCTCCTCAACTCAGTCCAAAATCTGCTTCCCCTTATTTTAAAGCTATGCCTACTAGTTCTAGTTTCACCCATCAGTGGAAACAACCTCCCTGCTTCTATGTTATCTATTCCCTTCATAATTCTATGTATTTCTACAAGATCTCCCATTCTCTCTCTCTCTTCCCCCCCCCCCCCCCCCCCCCCCACATTCTTATAAATTCCAATGTGTCGTCTACTACCAACTACTCAATCTCATCTCAGAAACCAACCCTATCAATTATGGAATCAATCTAGTCAGCCTCCTCTGCATCCCCTTCAGTGCCAGTGTATCCTTTCTCAAATAAGGAGAACAAAACTCCAGATGTGGCCACACCAGCATCCTATAGCTGCAGCATAACCTCCCTGTTTTTAAACACCATCCCTCTAGCAATGAAGCATAATATTCCATTTGCCGCCTTATTTGTAACTGCTGAACCTGCAATCCAACTTCTTGTGATTGGTGCACAAGGACACCCAGGTCTCTCTGCACAGCAGCTTGCTGCAATTTTTCACCGCTTAGATAATAGTCCATTTTGTTATTATTCCTATCAAAATGGATGACATCACATTTACCAATATTGTACGCTATCTGCCAGACCCTTGTCCACTCACTTAACTGTATCCCTCTGCAGATTTTGCTCTACCACTCATCTTGGTGAACAGAGACCTTGGAGTGCAGGTACATGGTTTCTTGAAAGTGGAGTTGCAGGTAGATATGATAGTGAAGAAGTCATTTGCCATGCTTTCCTTTATTGGTCAGAGCATTGAGTATAGAGGTTGGGAGGTCGTGTTGCGGCTGTACAGGACTTTGATTAGGCCACTTTTAGAATATTGCATGGAATTCTGTCGTCTTCCTATCGGAAACTTGAAAGGGTTCAGAAAAGATTCACAAAGATATTGGTAGGCTTGGAGGATTTGAGCTATAGGGAGAACTAAATAAGCTGGGGCTCTTTTCGCTGGAGCATTGGGGGCTGAGGAATGACCTTCTAGAGGTTTATAAAATCATGAGGGGCATAGATAGCTTAAATAGACAAGGTATTTTCCCTCGAATGGAGGATTCCAGAACTAGAGGGCATAGGTTTAGGGTGAGAGGGGAAAGGGACCTATGGGGCAATGTTTTCACGCAGAGTGTGGTGCATGTATGGAATGAGCTGCCAGAGGAAGTGGTGGAGGCAGGCATAATTACAGCATTTAAAAAGCATCTGGATGGGTATACGAATAGGAAGAGTTTAGAGGGATATGGGGGAAGTGCTGGCAAATGGGACTAGATTAGATTAGGATATCTGGTTGGCACAGATGAGTTGGACCAAATGGTCTGTTTCCGTGCTGTACATGTTTGAGTATATGACTAATTTTTACCTTAGTCACTCTTTTTTTTGTCTTATGTATTTGTAGAAACATTTGCTATCTTTTTATATTTTGAGGTAGTTTACTCTTTTAATACATCTTGGCTTTCTTTAAAGCTTTTTTTGTGGCTTTCTGTTGACCTTTAAAATTTCCCAATCCCTAGTTTCCCACTAATCTTTGCCATTTAGTATGCATTTGCTTTCAATTTGATACCCTCCTTTACTGCTTTAGTTATCCATGACTGATTATCCCTTTTCCAATAGTCCTCCTTTTTCACTGGTATGTAGTTTTGCTGAGCATAGTTAAAAATTGCTTTGAAAGTCCTCCACTGTTCTTCAATTGTCCCCCCATATAGTCTTTGCTCCCAGTCTACCTTAACCAATGTCCCCCTCATCCCATTGTAGTCTGCTTTATTTAAGCACAAGACACTGGTTTTGAATTTTACCTTCTCACCCTCCATCTGTATTTTAAATTCAACCATACTGTGATCGCTCCTCCCGAGAGGATCCCTAGCTATGAGTTTATCAATTATTCCTGTTTCATTATACAGGACCAGATTCAGGATAGCTTGCTGCTTTGTGGATTCCATTGCATACTGTTTGAGGAAACTATCGCAGGTACACTCTCTGTAAACTCCTCAAGGCTGTCTTGACTGACTTGGTTTTACCAATCAGTATGTAGATTAAAATCCCCATGACAATTACTGTGCCAGTTTTACATGGATCGGTTTTTTGCCTACCCACCAAGATATTATCTGGTGGTCTGTAGACTCTGTCTATTCGTGACTATTTCCTTACTATTTCTAATTTTCACCCATATTGATTCAACCTTTTTTTCCATATTACCTATATCATACATAGAACCTATATCATTTCTCACTACTGCCTTGATATCACCCTTAAATATCAGAGCTACACCAACTCCCTTTCCTTCCTATCTGTCTTTGAGTAGTTTGATACCCCTGGATATTTAACTCCCAGTTGTAACCACCCTGCAACCACGTGTCTGTAATGGCCATTCAATCATACCCATTCGTGAGAATTTGTGCCATCAACTCATTTACTGGTTAAGACAACAGTATATTGTAGATTTGGAAAAACTTCTCTGCTCAGATCGGTGCCAAATAACGACCACAAAGTGTGGCATAGTGGGACATTCTTGCGTCTGGGCCAGAAGGCCACCTCAGGATATAATGCCAACAGAGATATGCCATAATTTATCCAACCAGGTTGATATAAAATAAAGTTGGATGAGGCTACCCAAACTAATTTGATATAGGGCCCACTTTTGTCCCATAAGTCCAGTCAGGACCAAGCAGTAAAATTTCTGATGCACTAAAAGTAATAAGCTGGTTAGTGATTGAATATCAAATTATTTTACATGGGCAACAATTTTTGTTTTGTATTCATTCAAAGGAAGTGGGCATCACAGCCTACACCAACATTTATTGCCCTGGAAAATATGTCTACTGAAGTGATGAGAACATCCACAGCGCTTGTAAGGGAGGGAGTTCCAGCATTTTGACTAAGCAATGATGAAGGATCAAGGATTTAGTTCCAAGTTGGAAGAGAAACTTGCGGGTGGTGTTTCCTTGCTGCCCTTGTCCTTCTAGGCGGTGGAGGCTTGGGGGTTTGAAGCTGTCAAAATTGGTGAAATATTGCAATGTATCTTCTATGTGATGCTTACTGTTGCCACTGTGTTAGTGGTGAAGAGAGTGCGAGTTGAAGGTGGTGGATAGGTAGTCATTAGGCAGGATACATTGGTAATAAACAGATTAAGTGATGTAGGTTTAGATTTGTAGATAGTGGGCAGGCATTTGGGAGATAGGAGGTGAGTTGTTTGCCTTAAAATACTCCGCTTGTGACCTGCTTTTATAGCCACAATATTCATATGCTAGTCAATTTCAGTTTCTGGTCAATTGTGGCTCCCATTATGTTGGGATAATGAGGGATTCTGTGATGGTAATGCCGTTGAGTATCAAGGGGTGATTGATTGTGTTTTCATGTTGTAGATAGCCATTGACTGGCATTTGCCAACTCAAGATTGGATGTTATTAGGCACTGCTTGAGATCTTGATCAGATAGGCCAGTGGACCAAAAGATGACGGAGTTTAATTTAGATAAATGTAGGGTGCAGCATTTTGTAAAGGCAAATCAGGGAAAGACTTGTTCAGTTGTTGGTAAGGTCCGAGGGAGTGTTGCTTAATGAAGAGACCTTGGCATGCAGGTTCAAAGTTCCTTGAAAGTGGAGTCGCAGGTAGACAAGATAGTGAAGAAGGCATTTGGTGTGCTTTTCTTTGTTGGTCAGTGCATTGACTATAGGAGTTGGAGGTCATGTTGTAGCTGTGAAGGACATTGGTTGGGCCAATATTGGAATACTGTGTGCAATTCTGGTCTCCCTGCTCTAAAAAGTATGTTGTGAAAGGGTTCAGAAAAGATGTTGCCAGGACTGGAGGGTTTGAGCTACACGGAGAGGCTGAATAGGCTGGGCCTCTTTTCCCTGGAGCGTTGGAGGCTGAGGGATGAACTTTAGAGGTTTATAACGTCATGAGGGGCATGGATAGGGTAAATGGTCAAGATCTTTTCTCAGGTGGGGGAGTCCAAAACTAGAGGGTATGGGTTTACAGTGAGAGGGGCAAAATTTAAAAGGGACCAAAGGAACAACTTTTTCACTCGGAGGGTGGTGCGTGTATGGAATGAGCTGCCTGAGCAAGTGGTGGGGGCTGGTACAGTTACATTTAAAAGGCATCTGGATGGGTATGTGAATAGGAAGGATTTAGAGGGATTTGGACCAAATGCTGGCAAATGGGACTAGAGTTAGGTAACTTAAGAACAAGGAGCAGGAGCTGGCCTTTTGGCCCTTCAAGCCTGCTCCGCCATTTTGTGGCCTTAACTCCACTTATCCGTCCTTTTACCATAACCCTCGATTCTTTTCTTGTTCAAAAGATTATGTATCTTAGCTTTAAAAACATTTACTGAGGAAGCCTCAATAACTTCACTAAGTATGAGTTCCACATGTTCACAACCGTCTGGGTGAAAAAGTTCCTCTTCAATTCAGTCCTAAAGCTGCTCCCCCTAGTTTTGTGACTATGCCCTCTTGTCCTAGTCTCACCTTCCAGTGAAAACATTCATTCCTCTTCTTCTTTATATATTCCCTTCATAATTTTATATGTTTCTATAAGATGCCCCCCCCACCATTCTTCTAAATTCCAATGAATATAATCTAAATCTACTAATTTTCTCCTCATAAGCCAACGCTCTCAACTCCGGAATCAACCTAGTGAACTTCTTCTGTACCCTCTTTAGTGCCAGTACATCCTTTTTCAAGTCAGGAGACCAAAACTGCACACTGTACTCCAGGTGTGGTCTCACCAGCACCCTATGCAGTTGCAACATAACCTCCTCTGCTTTTAAACTCAATCCCTTTTGCAATGAAGGACAAATTTCCAACTGCCTTCATAATTAACTGTTGTACCTGCAGACCAACCTTCTGTGATTCATGCACAAGGACACCCAGGTCCCTCTGCACAGCAGCATGCTGCAACTTTTTACCACTTAAGTAATAATGCTTTTTACGGTTATTCCTCCCAAAATGGATGACTTCACATTTATTAACATTGTATTCCATCTGCCAGACCTGCACCCTCTCACTTAAACTATGTCCCTCTGTTCATTTTGCTCTGACACTCATCTTAGTGTCATCTGCAAACTTTGAAACACTACATTTGGTTCCCAACCTTAAATCATCCATGTAAATTGGGAATAATTGCGGTCACCACACCAATCCCTGAGGCACACCACTAGTCACTGACTGCCAAACAGAAAAGCAGAAATGTATTTAATTTGAATATTTGGTTGGCTTGGACAGAGGGCCTGTTTCTATACTGTACAGATCTATGACTCTAAAGAATTGAGTGAGGAAAAACGTGCAATCATCAGTGAACATCCCATTTTGTACTTATGATGAAGGTCATTGATGGAGCAGCTGGAGATAGTTTGGGTCTAGGACAGTACCCTGAGGAACTCCTCTCCTGTAGAAATGGGCTGGAGCTGAGATAACTGATAGCACGAAGTAGGACATCTGGGGTTATGCATGTATCCAACCAGAGAGTTGAGGTGGTCCTGTTCTTTCTGTTTTACAGGTATTTGATACAACTGAGTGGCTAGTTAGGTTTTACTCAGAGGGCAGTTAGAGTCAACCACATTGCTATGGGTATGGAGTCACATATATGCTAGATCAGGTAAGGAAATTTGATTTCATCAGACTAGCTTTTAATTCCAGCTTTTTCTTTGTATTTAATTCAGACTTTACCACAATTCAAACCCACGACCTCACAGTAGCCTGGAGTACTAGGCCAGTGACATTACCACTACATCACCACCTCCCTCTCATGGAGAATTTGTACATAGTCAGAAATGAATTTGAATGAAAATTGGGCAATCTGAAATGCAACTTAGTTCAAAAAGCTCATGTTGATGTATCTTTTATGTAAGTGATGATGTTGGACTTGTGTTGACCGTATCTGCATTGATGTAAGGGTGCATCATTCGACTGAATAGAAGCAAGTTTAACTGACACTGGTGTTCCTTGCCATAAACGCAAAAACGTTCATGCTTTCAGCAAAATAAACAGCCATTTGGCAAAGAATGTTCCTACCACCTGGAAAAGCAAGAGAAATGCCTTTGAATTTGTGCAGTCTATTGACACGAATTCAAAATGAGAGAGTGGCTGTTTCTGAGTTGGGAGCAACAACATGGTTCTGTTTAACATGTAAACTTTGTACGTGGTTTTGCAAACAAAGAAATGCCTGTCACACACTAATATTATTCAGTTAAGTGCATCCAATTCCCAGAATATTACAAATGCTGTCAAGCATGACTAATAAAGACTAATTCAGCTAAAAATGATTCTGATTAAATGGAATGAATGCCCCACTGGGTGACTGTAAGGTGTACCAAGGTCGAAGGTGAGTACCACACTTACTTACAGAAGACCTAGTGATTATTTATGATTGTAAATGTATTAATAATGAAAACAGGGAGTGTATATGTAATATTTAGCAGATCAATTGTTTAACACAAAGTTCTGATGAAAAGGTTAACTGTATGAAATGTTCTGCATTCACCTCTGCTGAATAATTCCAGCATTGTGTTTTATTTCTGGTTTCTAGCGTATGCGTCTTGCAAAAGAAAGCAAAGTTTGTGGAGCGAGCTAGCATTTTGAAAATCTTTGTTGGCATTCAGACCTTTTGAATGCTTATCGCAACAATTTTCTGTGAACGATTTTTTTTGTGGCTGCAGTACAGTGGAAGCTATTGATAAAGATCCTGTAACAAAGCACCACCTCCAAAACGTTTCCAGAGTAACGGTTATCATTTTGCAGCCACTGCTAGGTCTTCTGGGGGAATTGTGTTTGTATTTTCAAAGGAATTGTCTCAAGTGTCAATGAAGCTTATCACAATGCAAAATTTAAACATACCTCAGAAACAAAGGTCTACTGTTGTGAGAAAGTGAAATAAGAAAAAAGGACCTCTCTCAAAATGACTGGTATTATTTCATGACAAGACTAAGTGAACTTTTCCTACAGTTTCCAAAAAATGAATTGCAAATGGTCTGCATTCTATAACAAAATACTAGTTTCTGCCAAATGTAATTACAGCTTAGAAAATAACAATAAGTTCTTTCACATGTAGACTTAAACCGAGCTGTACAAATTGGTGGATCAGTATTCAACAGCATCTGCAAGAAGTTTTATTTGCAACGAAATTTATAGTAAGTGCATTATTATTTGGCTGAGTTAATTAATGTTTCTGGTATCTTGCAAGCCTTCAGTTTCATTAATCAGGTCAAACCCGAATCTCATCAGACTGGAAGTGATCCATGTAAGATGTTTGAAATTAATTTTTAAAAAACCCTATCTCTCCAGAAATAAATGCCAGCCTTAGCACAATGTTCCCATCACAGAAAGATAGAGGAAGATTGCTGTGAAATTAATGTTTCTGGTATCTTGCAAGCCTTCAGTTTCATTAATCAGGTCAAACCCGAATCTCATCAGACTGGAAGTGATCCATGTAAGATATTTGAAATTAATTTTAAAAAAACCCTATCTCTCCAGAAATAAATGCCAGCCTTAGCAGAATGTTCCCATCACAGAAAGATAGAGGAAGATTGCTGTGAAATGTGCCTGACATAAAATGCAAGTCAAGTTGAACAAAGATCAAACCTTGTTTATTCCTGAAATATGTTTTGTGAAAGTTTTACATTTTGGGACTCAAGAAAGCAGTTTGCAAGAATGCCAGTTCAAGGGAATAAGCACTTTATACTGTATGAGAGACGAATGCTGATCGATTAGCAAGTGTACTATAATTACTGGAGGCTTGCCCCAGAGGATGCATCTATTAATGATTTGTCAGTTAACTGTCAGGCTTTGTTTCAATTTTAAGCTGATTGACTCTAGATAAAGCATTGTCCTGAGAAGTTTTCCAGTGAATAGCTGATTCCTGCGTATGTGTAGAATTAATCTGACAAGCTTGTCTCAACTATACAAAATGTGTGGTAGCTCATTGCTGATTCGTTCCTTGGGGCAATGTCTTGATGAATCAGGATCAACCTGTCTGGTTTAAAATGTAGACCAAGCCTGACAGTTAATTGTTAATCACTGTTAACTGGTGAATTCTCCATGACAACGCCTCTATGAATTAGCGTACTTGCCAATCAAACAGCACGCTTGCACAGTATAAAAAGTGGTTAATACTGCACTTAGGTGGTAGTGTGGGGGGAAAAAAAAATATAAGCATAGAATCACTGCCAAAAAAAATAAACAGGAGTGTCAAAAATAAATAAATACTTAAAAAGTGGTTAAGGCGGTGCTCGGACCCGACGTAGTGCACCAGATGGAGGACGCTCAGGTATGCGGTGGGATCCGGTCCGCGCTCACCCCAGCCCGGACGGAATTTCACATTGGCCCCGAGGTCCCGTACTTCCCGCGGGAGCCTGTGCCCCACAACCTGAGCCGCCTCCGAGACTTTAATTTTGTTTTGTTTAGGGAGGTGAAAAGGAGAGCCCTGTACCGACTGCTGCTGCACACCATCCACCTCTTCTCCCTCATCCACCGTCCGGACACGCCTTGGCGTGCCCATTTGCCACCGGGCGGTGGGGATCCCCAGTGGAGGGCTCTCTACACGGGAGTCCTAAAAAATAAGCACTACTGCACTTAGGTGGTAGTGTGGGGGTTAAAATTAAAAAAAAAGTAAAAAAAAGACAAAAGAGGAAAAAAAAAATAAAATAAAAAAATATATATATAATTAGGAGGACTACCGAAAAAAAAATAAACAGGAAAAAAACAGGAGATTTAAAAAAAAAATTAAAAAATGAGTATCCCCTGGAGTTGTTCAGGGAGAGGTGGGCGCCGCAGGGAGTGAAGTGCATCATTTCTCCCTCCAACTCTATTTTGATTTAGTTCCCTACCCTCCCCTTCACTGTTTTGATCACACAGCACTGCCCTTTGATGTGAAGGGCAGTGTTTGTCACTGGCCACCCGGGTGTTTTCCTATCTTCCTGGTGGTGGAAATTGGATAAAGATTCGTGCACTTTGTGTCTTTCACTGTGTCTCACACCTGCACGCACACACCATGGGTGCTGGGGAGAAAATAAGCAGTACCGCACTTAGGTGGGTAGTGTGGGGGTTAATATAAAAAAGGGGGAAAAAAATTAAAAAAAATAAAAAGTGGTTATCTCCTGGTAAATAAAGAGTTACGCACTTGTTCTTAGCTGTGGCCTACACCTGCACACAACATGGGTGCTGACCCTGAGAGCTTGCTCTGAGGAAACTAGATCAGTGTCAAAGAGTCTCCACATGTAAATAAAGGGCGAGTTGGTGACGGGATACCGGCCTCTGTTTTAAAAAAAGGGTTGGTTTATCACATGGTAAATAAAGATTTACACATTTGTTCTCCAGTGTGGCTTACACCTGTACGCACAACACATAGATGTTGGGAAAAGTAAGCACTACCACTGATAGGGTGTAGTGTGGGTAAATAAAAAGGTTGCTTATCACCTGGTGAGGGCACATCAGAGGACCTCCTCATAGGTCTGCTCCTGGGCCTGGCCATAAACAGGTCCAGGCAGTGGGTTGTGGAATGGATCATTCAGGCCGTTTGCCTGCCCCTCTTCCGCAGCTACGTTCGAGCCTGAGTGTCCGCCAACACCTTTGAGATTTTCAGGGAAAGGTGGACACTGCAGGGAGTGGAGTCTATTATTTCTTCCCTCTAACTCTTTTGATTTAATCCCTATTTGATCATGCAGCATTGCCCTTTGAGAAGGGCAATGCTTGTCACTGGCCACTTGGGTGCTTGCTTTCCTCATGGTGGTGGAATATCAATAAAGGTTTACACATTTGTTGTTTTTCACTGTGTCCGACACCTGCACACATATGACATGGGTGCTGGGGTAAAATAAGCACTGCTGTCAGGCGGTAGTGTAGAGGGAGGAAATTTTTAAAAAGGTTGATTATCACCTAGTAAATAAACATTTACGCACTTGTTATTCACTGTGTCCTACACCTGCACACACAACACATAGATTAGATTAGATTACTTACAGTGTGGAAACAGGCCCTTCGGCCCAACAAGTCTACACCGACCCGCCGAAGCGCAACCCACCCATACCCCTACATTTACCCCTTACCTAACACTGCAGGCAATTTAGCGTGGCTAATTCACCTGACCTGCACATCTTTGGACTGTGGGAGCAAACCGGAGCACCCGGAGGAAACCCACGCAGACACGGGGAGAACGTGCAAACTCCACACAATCAGTCGCTGAGGGCGGGAATTGAACCCGGGTCTCTGGTGCTGTGAGGCAGCAGTGCTAACCACTGTGCCACCTTGCTGCCCATAGGTGCTGGGGAAAAAATAAGCACTATTGCTGTTCGGCTGTAGTGTGGGGGAAAATTTACAATAAAAAAATCAGGAGTGTCAGACGTTTTGTTCACTCTGAGAGCTGGCTCTGAGGGAGCTGGATCAATGTAAAGGATTCTCCACGTGCAAAAGAAAAAAAAAGATTGGTTATTCCTTTAACTTGGTATTCTCGCAAATTGTTCCACATGCAAACTAAGTTCTGTACTACCAGCTATTTATTTACTTGAAACAAAAACAGAAATTGCTGGAGAAACTCGGCAGCATCTGTGGAGAGAAGGCAGAGTTAACATTTCAGTCCAGTGACCTAGGTCTGAAAAAGTGTTTGTTTTAAAATGCCAACTGATGTAAAAGAGTGTTATCCTGCCCAATACGAATAAAATTAAGAGGGGGAAAACTGAGCTCCACCTCAAAACTATTCCTGCCATTTCTCCTTGATGTTTCTGAACCTGTTGTGCTTTTCCAACATTTGCAGTTTGTTTCATATCTGGCAGTGTCATTTTTGATTTCCTCTCAAAACCAGCTCTGTTGAAAAGAGCTTCTGTTCCAGGCATGCCTTCTTTTGGACTCAACAATTGCACAGCCTAGAAACGTGGGTTGCTTTTTCAGACCAGTTAGAGATGGTGACTAAATGTTATCAAAGTGAATTCTCTTCACTCGTGTGCAGGGCCAGCATCCATTGTCCCTGAACAGGCTGCGTTCTTGAGCTGCAGATCCATGGGGTGAAGGTATTCCCTTAGCATTGTTAGGAGCTTTATGATTCTGACCTTCGAGAGTTTGAAGTGTTCCCATTATTTAGATCATGGCCTTTAGGAGATTCGATCAAAGAAGCCTGGGGCATTGTTACAGATTGTCTTATAGATGCCACACCCTGCAGCTACATTGGGTTGGTGGAGGAAGTAAAAGTTTAAGATAGTGGATTAACACGAGAACACAATGTGGGAAAGAAATTCAACATTTTTAATACAACTGAATCTCAAATAGTGGTGGCTAGATGGTCTCTTGATATAAGATGTTCAACGGTCTGATATTTGTGTTTTCCACATTGTTACTTATTAGCCCACCCCGGTGTTAAGCAGATTTTGGAGAACACAGGCTATTTCACTGTCTGAGGAAAAATCATGAACAGTATGCATTTATCAGCAAACCTTGCCAATCTAACCTTATGATCAAATGAAGGTCACCGATTGGAGAGGGTTCAGAAAGGATTTACCAGGATGTTACTGGGTATGGAAGGTTTGAGATATAAAGGAAGGCTGGAAGAGGCTGGGACTTTTTCACTGGAGTGTAGGAGGTTGAGGGACGACCTTATAGAAGTCTATAAAATGGTGAGGGCCATAGATGCTGTTTATGGCAGGTGCCTTTTCCCTAGGATGGGGGTTTTCAAAACTAGGCAGCACATTTTTAAGGAGAGAGATTTTTAAAAACATGAGGGACAATTGTTTTCACACAGAGGGTGGTTTCGCCTGTGGAATTTCCTGAGGGAGTGGTGGGTGTGGGCACAATTACAATGATTAAACGACATTTGGATAAGTACATGAAGAGGAAAGCTTTAGAGGTATATGGGCCAGGAGCAGGCAGGTGGGACTAGTTTAGTTTGGGATTCGGCATGGACTGGTTAGACTGAAGGGTCTGTTTCCTTGCTCTGTGACTCTATGACTAGGGACACTGTCCTGAGGAAATCCTGCAGCAATGCATGAAATGAAATGATTGACCTCTGACAACTTCCTTTGTGCTAATTATGGCTACAGCCTGTGGAGAATCTTCCCTCCAGTCTCATTGATGTCACTGCCATCACCACTCTTCAGTGTCACATTTCACCAAATGATATTTTCAAGTCATTAATAGTCCCACATCTCACCTCGAACTCAGCACTTTTGTCCATTTTTACACAAAGGTTGTCACAAGGTCAGGAATCAAGTAGTTTTGGATGAGAACAAATTTGGAAATTATTTCTAAGTACTATTTAATAGCATTGTCATGAACACCTCCTATCGCTTTGCCAATTGAAAATAGGCTGCTGGGATAGTAAATTTTTAGATTAGATTCCTTACTGTGCAGAAACAAGCCCTTTGGCCCAACAAGTCCACACCGACCCTCCGAAGAGGAACCCACCCAGACCCATTCTCCTACTAATGCACTTGTCACTATGGGCTATTTAGCATGGCCAATTCACCTGACCTGCACATCTTTGGACTGTGGGAGGAAACCCACACAGACACGGGAAGAATGTGCAAACTCCACACAGACAGTCGCCTGAGGCTGGAATCGAACCCGGGTCTCTGGCGCTGTGAGGGAGCAGTGCTAACCACTGAGCCACCATGCCACCCGTTGACTGACTGTATCTGATTTCAATGCCCACGTTGTAGGTAGCTGCCACAGCTTGACAGGAACAGCTTGATTAGTGATGAGGACTGGTTCTGAAGCTGAGGTCTCCTACCCTGCAGCTGGGAGATTGTCACTGAACACCATTGTTTGCTGTTTCCAGCATGTGCACTGTTTCTGGATATCATGGGGTCATCAACCAAATTAGCAGAAGGCTGGCTGCTGTGACGATGGAGACCTAAGGAGAAAGCTAACATGGATCACCACCTTGGCGCATTTGGCTGCAGAGAGTTTGTAAGCCCTTCAGTCCTGGCTTTTACACTCGGATCATTGAGGTGGAATTGTTTATGAAACTGCCTCTTCCCATTGCTTACTTGCCTGCTGGAATTCTTGCTCTGTCTAAGCACCCTATGATCTCTATGTCCTTCTTTGTCATGATTTGCCTGTGCTGTTCACAAAACAAAACTTACATATGACTACAGTAAATCAAATCAAATCAAAATAGACTGGGTGCAACAGGACTGCAGAGTCATAGAGATGTACAACATGTAAATAGACCCTTCGATCCAACACATCCATGCAAACCAGATATCCAAAATTAATCGAGTCCCATTTGCCAGCATTTGGCCCATATACTGCTAAACCTTTCCTATTTGTACTGAGGGAGAAAATACAGCTCCCTGTCTCCCCATGACATGTACACATCCAGATGCCTTTTAAATATTGTACAGAGGAACTTCGATTATCTGACATTCAATTAACCGAATTTCGGATTATCCAGACAAGATAGCAAGGTCCCGAGGCCTGGCTAACAATGTTATCAAGCATCCGATTATCCGGAATTCAATTAACCGAACAAAATACTGCCCACACGTGTCCATTGGATAATCGAGGTTCCTCTGTAATCGTACCAGCCTCCACCACTTCCTCCAGCAATTCATTCCATACACGCACCACCCTCTGTGTGACAAAGTTGCCCGTTAGGTCCCTTTTAAATCTTTCCCCTCTCACCTTAAAACTATGCCCTCTAGTTTTGGACCCCCTACCCTGGGGAAATGACCTTGGCTATTTACCCTATCCATGCCCCTCATGATTTTGTAAAACCTCTATAAGGTCACCCCTCAGCCTCTGACACTCCAGGGAAAACAGCCCCAGTGTATTCAGTCTCTCCCTATAACTCAAAGCTTTGTTTGCGGGATTGCTTAGCTTTATATATCTAGGACCCTGCTTCTACTGTAACAGGATGGATGCAGTCCTGTGTTGCTTCATCTGTTTGGCACCTCATTTGAAGGTATGTCTGTTTTTCTGCTCACATGGGGATGGCTGTCTGGCTTGATAGTATTAATCGTGAGTCATATACAGGGTGAGAAGACACTCTACGAAAATATACTTCTCCTGCTGCTGCTGCATCCTTATGGGTCCCAGTTTCCAACTGCTAGTCCTATCTGAATCTTATCATTTTGAAGCCAGGTAGTTTTCTTCCTGAAAGGTCAATTGTGCAACAGCAAGCCCAGTAGCTTTATGGTCACAGTTACTGATGCTAGCGTTTTCATATTTCAGATTTATTTAAGTAACTCAATTCCAACTGTCAAATTGTCATGATAGTGTCACAAAACATAACAAAGGGAATCCTCCATGAGAAGACAGGACTTCACAATGAATTGAGTGCAACGGTTTATTAACACAGTATTTGATGAGGACAAGGATATTCCCTCGTGGTGGTTCTCCCACTGCATTTCCCATCTGGCAGCAGTTCCTTTCAGGACTCAGCCAGCAGTACTACAACGGAGTCACTTGTGTTGATGGACAATGAAATCTCCCAACTTAAATGATATCCTTTGCTCTTCCCCATGCTTCTCCCAAGTGTTGTCCAGGAGCTAGGATTGCAGTTTGGGGCTGTCGTAGAGAACAATGGGTTGTTAACCAGCTGGCGGAGTTACCTTGCAATATTTAACTATAGTCAGATTTCATGGGATCCAAAACCTTTTGTGAGGATCTGCAGGAGTGTAGCCTCCTGGGTGTACCCCTGTGTCATTGTCTAGAGAGGCATGCAGTTAAGGTGAGAGGGGGAGGGTTCAAAAGAGACATGAAGGGCAGATTTTTTACACAGAGAGTGATAGGAATCGTGAACACACTGCCAGGGATGGTGGTGGAGGCAGATAAGTTAAGGGCATTTAAGGAACTTTATTAAAGCACGTGAATATGCAAGGAATGGAGGGATATGGAAGGGCAAAAAGGGATTAATTGCATTTAGTGTCATGTTTGGCACAACATCGTGGGTCAAAGGGTCAGTTCCTGTGCTGTACAGTTCTATGTTCTACGTCTGTGGGTATACTGAGGGCCAGAGAATATGGGGTCATTGGCTGAATTGTGTGTTCTTCCAAGTTTGCCCCAAACACCCAGATCTAAGTATAGAGGATTTTGCAGGGTCTCAGCTGGACAATGGCGTACATGCAGCAGGCTAATTGCTTAGGCCCGTCCTGATTCATTGCATGCTTCTTTAGATTGCTTAATACATTTGTGTGCCTTGCTAACACATTGTAAAAGGCAGTTAAGGGTCAGATTGTTGTGAGCGCAGAGGCACTTTTGATCCCAGAATTACTTCATCACAAAACTGCAGAATTGTTACCGTGCAGAGCAAAAGCATATGGCCCATTGTGTCTGTGTCAGCTCTCCAGATGCACACCCCACTGTCAGGCGGTGCATTCCAGGCCCACTTGCTGAAATGAAAAAGCATCTCCCTCATCAGTTTTCCTCCTTTTAGTAATTACTTTAAAATAAACTCGATTCATATTGCCGACGCACCATAATGGGATTTGGATCAGTCCCGACCTCAAGACACTTGTCGTATATCAGCTGTGATGCTGCTGTCACTTTAAAAGGTTATTTTGTCCTGGTTATTTGAGAGAGGTTGTAAGGCAGAGGCGCCAAGTAGCCTACAAGAACCACTAGAATAAACAACGTGAGGCTTTGAGTTTTTTTTTTAAGCAAGGTTGAAACAATGGAAGCAGCCTGACTGGGTGTAGTCAGCTCTCACAGACCAGGTATTCTAGTTTTTTTTTAAAGCTGTACCATCAGAAGCTGTTGAGGATCTCAGAATCAGCGAATGATTCCTAGGTACTTTCTCTGAATTTTTACTTGATGTTGTTTCCTCCTGAACTGCATGTGAGAACCTGTGTCTGAATTTGCCTTTTTACCAAGAGACATGTTTACGGGATGTTACTATATTGAAACAGTTCATGAGTAATAGGTATTGTATCTATTCAGTTACGTTTTCCAATAGTTAAGTTATTCCAAACTCTTTTATTTGTTGTTTGTATTTTAATTATAGTATTTAAATAAATTGTGTTTTGCTTAACATTGAATAGTTTGACCAGTCGCATCACATCTGGAACACACACTTCACATCTACATTTAATATAAGAAAGGGTTAGGGTCTAGGCAACCTTAAAATATATTGAGGGGGTTCTGGTCTGGTCCATAATAAGGCATATCATACCCAGTAAGACATATGTGATGATTTCAGTGCTCTCGATGTGGGGAATGTTTTCACTGTGTCGAGGTGGGACATGATGTGGAGGAGCTCGTGTTGGACTGGGGTGGACAAAGTTAAAAATTACACAACACCAGGTTACAAACCTGTTGGACTATAACCTGGGTGTTGTGTGATTTTTAACTTAGAGGTGGAACAGTGATGGAAAATCCATATGATGATGCCAGCACAACTGAAAATCATTTAAACCTGTGATACTTTTGCTTAAATACAGCAAAAGTTAAGCCATTTGAGGTATGTTTATCTGAAAAGTACCCACATCACACAGTACAGCAGAGTGTAATCTTTATTAAAACTTTTCATGTACAATTTGATTAATAAACTTTGTGTGAGATCCTTCCTATCTAAACAAGGTCAGTCCAAATCTCAAAAGCCCAACTCAGAAACCGAGGCAACTTGGCCATTTTTGTTCCCATTCTTCCCATGAGTAGAAATACTCTTTTGAACAACTCTGCACAAGGCACAATACATCAATTGTTAAGTGATGCATTATTTAACTAAAACAATCCTCTGTGGGCTATTTCCATAGAATATACAGATGCATGCACTCCCCCCATGTAATCACCAATGGCCCACCCATTGAAATTTACTGCTCAAATCTTTCTGACCTGGGATGGAGTATCTGTAAAATACACAAGCAGTACGCCAAAAAAACTCTAATTTGATCAAAGTTAAAAATCACACAACACCAGGTTATAGTCCAACAGGTTTATTTGGAAGCGCTGCTCCTTCATCAGGTGGTACAACCATAGCGCTTCCATATAAACCTGTTGGACTATAACCTGGTGTTGTGTGATTTTTAACTTTGTACACCCCAGTCCAACACCGCCATCTCCAAGTTGGATCTGATCCTCCTTCGTACCTGTTAAGCTTTGGGCCGGAGTGAGCAAAACTGTGTTCACGGCATTCCTGTGGGTATTTTCATATCTCATTGATGAGTTGTGTACAATGTCACTGGATCTCACTGGATTTCTCATCCAACAGGGGGAGGATCGCAAAATCTGAACCCTAGCACCCTGGTACAGACTCCCCATGCAATAGCAGCTGAATGTAATGGCTCGGGTTACAATGAGCTGTTGTTGCTCTGGGACCGCTAACCCTGTAATCAGACCAGCCCCACGGCTCCCTTGCCAATCTCCGAGGGAGATAGTGACAGTCCACAGCCAATAGCACTGACTGTTTTTAAATCTCTCAATCTGCACAGTCACAGCATCTTCCAGATATTTTAGGATTTGAATTATCCTACATCTGAAAATGCTGAGAGTGTTAAGTCAGAAGCAAAAATGACTCAGGCAATTAAATCCTCTTGGATAATTCACGTTTGAAAAGCAGATCCTAAAATCCCTCTAAGTTAAGGGAAGGACATGGGTCTTGGCATCACAATGCAACAGCTGGAGCCATGGCACTGCAGCATCAGCAATTTGGATTAAAGCTACAAACTTAGGCAGGGTTGGAATATCTGGTCGGCATGGATGGGTTGGACCATGCTGTACATCTCTATGACTATGACTTGGGCAATTGAGGGATATGGGGATGGTGCAGCCAATTAGCACTGATGCCCACAATGAGCAGTGACCTTACTGACTGGTAAAGCAGGCCTGGGGGTTTGGAGCCTTGTACAAAGTACAATTAAGAGTTTGAACCCTACTTTGGAATTCAGTAGTAGAATGTCCCACAGTGGAGTGAGGATTTCCTGGGAACCTAGGGGTCTTCAAAGTGGAAGAACGGGTAAGAATTCACATAGAAGCAAGGGTTAATATTTCATTATCTAACTGAATTTGCACACGTTTGTTACATGTGGAAGAATTCACTGCGTAAATATTAATAGCTGTGTAACCACCACTACCACGCTGTTACAGATAAACTACATGTTGCGATTTCCGTGCCATTAGCTATGATCCAGGCTCAGGAGTGCCCACTGCCCTCTTTAACCTTGGAAGTTAGCCGCCTTGTACAATTGCTCGAGGTCAGAGCAGATGATTTTGAAAACCTTTGAGAACGAATCCTGAATCGGTTTAGTCATTTCACCTGGGTACATCTCAGTCAAGACGACCAAAGCAACGGTGGTGATTAACTATGGGGGAGAGAAAGTGACAGACAAAGTAAGAATGCTGGCATTAGCAAATAAATATGTTTAAATAAGGTCTTGGGTGTGTCTGGAGAGGGAGGGTGTGGTTTAATCAAGGGAATTATATTTTGTCTAGAGGTGGAGTGAGTGTATGGCCATTTAGACACTGGTCCAGCAGGTTGTCACCTTCTCTGGTTAGCAGCATACATTAGGAAAGATTATGGTCACCAAGGGAGTTAATGACTTATAGAGTCATAGAGTCATAGAGATGTACTGCAGGGAAACAGACCCTTCAGTCCAACTCGTCCATGCCAGCCAGATATCCCAACCCAATCTAGTCCCACCTGCCATCACCCGGCCCATATCCCTCCAAACCCTTCCTATGCATATACCCATCCAAATGTCTTTTCAATGTTGCAATTATACCAGCCTCCACCACATTCTCTGGCAGCTCATTCCTTACACGTACCACCCTCTGCGTGAAAAAATTGCCCCTTAGGTCCCTTTTATATCTTTCCCCTCTCACCCTAAACCTATGCCCTCGAGTTCTGGACTCCCCCACCCCAGGGAAAAGACTTTGTCTATTTACCCTATCCGTGCCCCTCATAATTTTGTAAACCTCTATAAGGTCATCCCTCAGCTTCCACGCTCCAGGGAAAACAGCCCCAGCCTATTCAGCCTCTCCCTGTAGCTCAAATCCTCCAACCCTGGCAACACCCTTGTAAATCTTTTCTGAACCCTTTCAAGTTTCGCAACACCTTTCCGATAGGAAGGAGACCAGAATTGCACGCAATATTCCAACAGCGGCCTAACCAATGTCCTGTACAGCCGCAACATAACCTCCCAACTCCTGTACTCAATTTGACAGCGATTTCTGGTGATTGAGGGCAGTGATGGGGGAGGACCACCATTGGCTATCTAAACTATCTGGCTAGGGTCAATTCAAGGTGTTACCATCCCCATGGCCCACAGTGCCACACCAAAGATTCATTTCTGATTCAGTGCCTCTTCCCTGACACTTATGAGGGGTCTAGATTGAATGGATAGGAAGGATCGCTATCCCTTGGCGGTAAGAAGGGACAGAAATTGAAAGAAATTTGCTTGATGGGTTGGAGGGAATGAGGCGTCATGAGCCATAGCCTCAAAGGTTGGGAGATGGTATCCTTGAAATTGGGGAAAATCCTCAAGACACTTTTGAGGAGCTGTAACCAACAGAAGTACTGCTCAACAGCTGGAAACTGGCATAGGATGGAGTTCTCAGATCAGATGGGCCAAGGAGTGGCAGATGGAGTTTAATTTAGATAAATGTGAGGTGTTGCATTTTGGTAAGACAAACCAGGGCAGGTCTTAATGGTAGGAGTGTAAGAGACCTTAGAGTGTGCGTTTGTACTTCTTTGGAAGTGGAGACACAGGTTGACAGGGTGGTGAAAAAGACATTTGGCACACTTGCCTTTATTGGCATGTGCATCGGAGTTTGGACATCATGTCGTGACCGGACAGGGCATTGGTTAGGCATTATTTTGGAATACTGCATTCAATCCTGATCTCCCTGCTATAGGAAAGGTGGTGTGAAACTTGAAAAGATGCGGAAGCGATTTACAAGGACGTTTGCCAGGACTGATGGGTTTGAGCTATAGGGAGAAGCTGAATAGGTTGGGGTTGTTTTCCCCGGAGCATCAGAGGGTGAGGTGTGACTTTACAGAGGTTTATAAAATCATGAGGGGCATGGGGTAGGGTAAGTAGACAAAATCTATTTCCCAGTGTAGAGGAGTCCAAAACTGGACAGCATAGGTTTAAGGAGAGAGGGGAAAAAGTTAAAAGGGAACTAAGGGGCCACTTTGTCACGCAGAGGGTGGTGTGAGTATGGGATGAGCTGCCTGAGGAAGTGGTACAGTTTCAACATTTAAAAAGCATCTGGATGGGTACTTGAAAAGGAAGGGTTTAGAGGGATATGGGCCAAATGCTGGCAAATGGGACTAGATTAGTTTAGGATATCTGGTCAGTATGGACGAGTTGGACCGAAGCGTCATTTTCTGTGCTGTACATCTCTGTGAAGGGTCAACTGGCACCTTACATGACAAGCCAAAGTATCTTAACTAAGCAGTTGGCTCTGAAACAGCCCGGCGTGGTCTTGCAGTACTCACAGTGAAGTTATAAGGTGGGATTTTGTGTTTGTTGATATGAGTGTCTGCAAGTTCCTTCACATTGACACTATGGTTTCCCTTCTGTCTAAAAATATTGCCAAGAGCCCGGAGAACAGTGGTTCCATGTTTGCGAAGGTCCTCATTGTTCCCCAGCTGTTCCAGAGGGATATCCTTAAACTTGGGGAATAAGGCTTTGGTGTCCGGGTGTTCCTTGAATAATCTGAAGGGGGGGAAGAGAGAGAGAGAGAGAGAGGAAGGTTAAAGTGGCACCTTCTTACTTTTTAATTGTCCTGCACAAGGGTTGAGGAAGAAATCCTAGGGCTATGAAGCAAAGGGTAGAGGAAGGAAAGATGAATTGAAGAGGATTGGGGTAAAGGAGAGAGAGGAATGACCTGAGGACTTCTCAGGGTTGCTGTGGACATTTAACTGCTCCCTCCCTCCCCCTTCATCCCCCCTCCCCCCCCACCCCATTCCATTCTTGCCACATTTCTGTCTTTCCAAACCAGTCTCTCAGAGACAGCCCTCAAATAACACCAGCGCTGGCTTCACAAAACCCTTTCAATCTCAGGGCATAGGAAGCAAGGCGCCTTATAACCCAAGAAATAAGCATTAAAAGGAAGACTTTACATTTATGTAGCACCTTTCACAATCTCAATGATCCGATAACTTACGGTCACGTGTGTAAGATAGGAAGCAAAGTAGCCGATTTGGACACAGCATGATGCCATTAATGGCGGTATGCTAATAACCACCACCATTTTGGCTGAGGATAACACTTTGGGCAGGACAAGGGTTACCAACCCCCCCGGGTGTGTCCTGGAGTTTCGCTGCATGAAAATTTAATCTCCAGGAAACAACGACAAGCAGCCCAGAAGGATGATTAAAACAAGTTGCCTTTTTTCCCTAAATTTTTATTGAACACTTATAACTCTCAACAAATGAAACTGGAGATGAGGGTAAAAGGCTGACAGACCACGGGCAGCACGGTGGCTCAGTGGTTAGCACGGCTGCCTCACAGCACCAGGGACCCAGGTTCGATTCCAGCCTCGGGCAACTGTCTGTGTGGAGTTTGCACATTCTCCCCGTGTCTGCGTGGGTTACCTCCGGGTGCTCCAGTTTCCTCCCACAGTCCAAAGATATGCAGGTCAGGTGAATTGGCCATGCTAAATTGCCTGTAGTGATAGGTGCATTAGTCAGAGGGGGGTGGGCTGCTCTTCGGAGGATCAGTGTGGACCTGTTGGGCTGAAGGGCCTGTTTCCACACTGTAGGGAATCTAATCTAATAAGACCAGGGCAAGGGGGATATCAGAAACCTACCTAATGGCAGCTTGTAACAGTTAGACAAGACTGTGAGGATAGCTCCCCACAATGGCCACTGGTTTAACATTTCATCCCAAAGACAGCAGCGCAGGAACAGTGTAGCACTCCCTGCCCTGGTAATGTCAGCTTAGGTCATAGGTTCAAACCCTGCACTGTGCCACACACTGACCAGTGCACAAACTTTATTTTTAACTTTGAGTTTGTTGCTCGGCATCCAAATATGTCACAATGAAAGAATTCCGATGAACTGAAATGTTATTTACGGATGCCGTCAGTCTCTCTCTGACAATGTCCTGACCTTGCCCTCTCCCTAGGGAAACAAAAGCATTCCTCAATATGCATCCATTTCACGGCTGACCCCTAACTTAGCAGATGCCTTTAATAACTGTCAGCAATCCAGCTACAGAGGCACACAGAGAATGTGCAAGGTACAGGCCATTCAGCCCAATGGTTTGTACTGGTGACATTTATAGAATCACACAATATGGAAACAGATCCTTCGGTCCAACCAGTCCATGCTGAACATAATCCCAAACTCAACTAGTCCCACCTGCCTGTTCCTGACCCATATCCCTCCAAACCTTTCCTATTCATGTATCCATCCAAATGTTTCTTAAGCATTGTAATTGGACCCGCATCCACCACTTCCTCAGGCAGTTCATTCCACACATGAACCACCCTCTGTGCAAAAAAGGTTTGCTCCTCATGTCTTTTTTAAATCTGTCTCTTCTCACCTTAAAACTGTGCCCCCTAATCTTGAATCCCTCATCCTCAGGAAAAGACACCTGCCATTAACTCTGCCTATACCCCTCATGATTTTATAAACATCTATAAAGTCACCTCTCAATCTCCTGCGCTCCTGTGAAAGAAGCCCCGGCCTACCCAGCCTCTCCTTTGTAACTCAAACCTTCCATTCCCAGCAACATCCTGGTAAGTCTCTTCTGAACCCTCTCCGGCTTAATAATGTCCTTCCTCTAACAGGGTGACCAGAATTGGACACAGTACACCATGATCAAAATGTCTTTTGCATTGCTGCCCGTGTGAAATCTTGGTGGATGGTGTAATGTTTAATGTGACGGAGGGAGTGCCAATTAAGTTTTGGCCTGGATGGTGTCGACCTTCTTGAGCACTGGTAGAATTTCACTCAGTGAAGAAACTGGAGAGTATTCCGTCCCATTTCTGATTTGTGTCTCATACCTGACTGACCAACTCTGGGAAGGTGAGATCCACGTTCCCTTTCTCAGATTACCCAGTCTCTGACCTATGACCATATTACTGAGACAGCTGGTCAAGCTACATCAATGTTGGGCAACACAGGATATTAATGGCGGGCCATTCAGCCATTGTATTCCCACTGGATGCCATGGGGAGATGGTTAGATTTGCTTGCGTTGGAGATGACCATTACCTGGCACTTATGATGGTGCCAATGTCAGTTGTCTCTTACAAAGTGAATCCGGAATGTTGTCCACTTGGTGAAGGAATGAGACATGGAAATGAACAGTTAGTTTACCTACTTGTGACCTTCTGTTAGAGTGAAGGTCATTGATGAAGCAATTAGTGAGAGTTGCAGCCTTGTCTTGACACTGAGATGCTTGGTTTCCAAATGTCTCATTTGTCTCTACATCTGCTCTCTGACCTCCTTGAGGTGCCCAGAGATGAGGAAGCAATTTGTTAAAATGTGCCTATAGGGGCTAATGCTAGTTTGGTACCTGAAAGGGAGACTCACTAACATTAACCCAGAGGGAGACTCTAACACTATCCCAAAGGGAGACTCAAACATTACCCCAGAGGGAATTCTAACATTATCCCAGAGGGAGACTCTAAAACTATCCCAAAGGGAGACTCAAACATTACCCCAGAGGGAATTCTAACATTATCCCAGAGGAACACTCTAACGCTATCCCAAAGGGAGACTTGTACATTATCCCAGAGGGAGACTCGAACATTTTCCCAGATGGAGACTCACTAACATTATCCCAGAGGGACACTCTAACGCTATCCCAGAGGGAGACTCAAACATTATCCCAGAGGGAAACTCTAACATTATCCCAGAGGAACACTCTAATGCTATCCCAGAGGGACACTCGCACATTATCCCAGAGGGACGCTCGAACATTATCCCAGAGAGAAACTCTAACGCTATCCCAGAGGGAGACTCAAACATTATCCCAGAGGGAGACTCACTAACATTATCCCAGAGGGACACTCGAACGTTATCCCAGAGGGACACTCTAATGCTATCCCAGAGGGACACTCGCACATTATCCCAGAGAGAAACTCTAACGCTATCCCAGAGGGACACTCGAACATTATCCCAGAGGGACACTCGCACATTATCCCAGAAGAATGCTCGAACATTATCCCAGAGAGAAACTCAAACTCTATCCCAGAGGGAGACTCAAACATTATCCCAGAGGGAGACTCGAACATTATCCCAGAGGGAGACTCACTAACATTATCCCAGAGGGAGACTCAAATGCTATCCCAGAGATAGACTCTAACACTATCCCAGAGGGAGACTCTAAAAGCATTCCAGAGGGAGATTCTAACATTGTCCCAGAGGGAGACTCACTAACAGTCTGTGAGATGAGAACTCATGGTGAGCAGACAGTCCACATTTTATAACCACTGTTTCACAGCAGCCACTGCACTCACACCATTTCACACCAACTTGGAAGGTGCACAACAGTCACTGCCTCCTGATGCTACGCTATTACACGCAGTCGCCTATGTTCACACATCCTACATGAGAACTGATGTGATTATATATTTACCCTCTAACACCAATCAGCTTCTGCACAAATCGTCTCTTCACAACAGACAGCTCCACCCACCTGTCCACAACAGGTAAACTTACAGCATTACACAAAAGACATTCACAACACTACAAGCATTGCACGCATCTCTTCACAACACCAAGCAGACATTGAGATTTGGATAGACCTTGCTTCCCGCTGTACACTCAGCAATTCACAGGAGTCAACTGTGGTCACACACACACACTCTCTCTCTCTCTCTTAACCTCAGTGCATCCCAAAAGACGTTTCTCTGGTAAATACAACACACATAAATTTCACATAATTGCCATGACAGTGAGTGGGTCATCACACAGCAGCTGGTTGGATAGTGAGTGGTTGCGGAGGGTCATGTCTGGGAATGGGGTGTTTGGATAGAAGAGGTAGCTCAGGAGAGACTGGTTGGAGAGGGGGGCATTTGGGGTAACATTTCTGGGAGGGAGGGAGTGATTAGTTGAAAAAGGGGGCAATTTCGCAGAGACGGCACGTAGAAGGGGGTGGTTAAAGGGTAACTAGTCAAACAGGGAACGTTTGGAGACTGACCCATTGCGGGAGAGGGGTTTTGGGGAGTGACCCTTTGGGGGAGAGTGACCCATTGGTGAAGGGGGGAGGTGGGTGGTTGGGGAGTGACCCATTAGTGGAGACGGGCATTTGTAACCAGGGAATTGATAGTCAAGGTGCAGAAGGGGGGGGCTGAGCGCAGACTAAGTCACAGAGGAAGAGAACAAATAAAACACACTCAGGAATAACCGTCAGAATCCACTTTCTTCTTTTCCAGCAGGGTTTCAAGGTCCAAATATTTACCGTTCAGTTGCAGAAAGTGACCTGTCTGTTCAAGTCAGGGCTTTGACTCACCTTTGGGAATTAAACAAAACTACATTTTCGTGGCATTTTCCATTCTGCGACCAGTGATGTTTTGGTGGGACTTGGACACAGAATCGTGTGTGAGAGACACCAAAACTGTGTCAGAGACGACACTGGTCCCAACTCTGAAAAGGAGCAAGAGAGTTACTTTCACAGGACTAATACATCGAAGTGATGCAGGACAGTGATTTACCGCAGTAGAATATTCTGCCCGACAGTAGTTATGTTTGGCTCCACCGCACTCCAGACCGTATTCACATTCTCCCAGTCACTCATTCTTCAGACCTCAGTGTAAAGACCTTTATGCTCCAAACAAATGCCAGGAATGATTCTGGCTGTAGCTGCAAACTGGACCTTTTATACCTTGCTGAATGCTCTCTCCCTCCTCCCATCAGTCAGCCAATCCCCTGCAGTCTAAGCTGCCTATTTTGAGCCGCATTGCTGCGCAGGTATGAGAGGTTTTGGCAAGTCCTTATCAGGGACTAACAGTACTGAGCAGAGGCTGGTCAGTGAGAGGACTAACAGACCCCCCACACAGTCCCAGCTCTTCATGTAGACCTTTCCAATCTCCACAAGCTGTGGGCTTTACCTTGTTGAATGACAGGAAATGTGACATTTGCTTTTGCTGGAACCCAGGCTGTCAGTTCACAAAAGATTTGAACAGGAGAGTACAGAATCTCAGGTTCCAGAGTTAGAGAAGGGGCCACGCTGAATGAGGGCTGCACAAAGACTGTGTTCAGTTAACCCTCACCCAGATCACCCTGTGCACATTTTGGAGTTTTCTATACTCTTGTGTTGGCACCTACTTTTTTCTGGGAATATACTTTATTTGTGGTGTCCATTGGTTTAGGGGGAGAATGGACTGCGCCCAGGACATATGATGCTTAAATCGTAAACGTATACAATGGCTTAAATTTGACATTATAGAGATCTCATTTTTGTTCACAAACTCTGAGGTACCAACTACAGTTAATACTAACAATTTATAATTACAATATGCATTTAAACTTCTTGTCACTCACACATTCCTGACGAGATCTACACTCCCTAACTTCTTGGTGCTCTACAGCAGAAAGATCTTAGGAGTGACCTTTCCCCACTGCCCCTTGGCAGCAGCTGCCCCAAGCTTCAGTGCGCCCCTCAGCACTTAGTCCTGAACCTTGGAAGGTGTCAGTCTGTAACACTTGGTCAGGGTCAGCTCCTTGCTCTGGAAGACCAACACGTTTCGGGCAGATCAAAGAGCGTCTCTCACTGAGTTGATGGTCCTCCAGGCGCAGTCGGTGTTTGTCTCGGTGTGTGTCCCGGGGAACAGACCGTAGAGCACAGAGTCCCGCCTCACGGAGCTGCTCGGGACGAGCCTCAACATGACCCTTTAGATTAGATTAGATTACTTACAGTGTGGAAACAGGCCCTTCGGCCCAACAAGTCCACACCGACCCTCCGAAGAGCAACCCACCCATACCCATTCCCTTACATTTATCCCTTCACCTATCACTACGGGCAATTTAGCATGGCCAATTCACTTAATCTGCACATCTTTGGACTGTGCGAGGAAACTGGAGCACCCGGAGGAAACCCACGCAGACACGGGGAGCATGTACAAACTCCACACAGTCAGTTCCCTTAGGTGGGAATTGAACCCGGGTCTCTGGCGCTGTGAGGCAGCAGTGCTAACTGCTGAGCTACTGCATCTCTCTCCAGACTTCCTTGACAAAGGCCCATTTCAGAAGGAGATGTGTGACAGTCTCTATCCCCCACAGCTGCTTCAAGGGCAGCGTGCGGTGGCACAGACCAACCGGGCGTACATGAAGGATCTGACAGGCAGTGCCCTTCTCCCCACCAGCCGAGTGATGTCTTGGGGCTTGTTGGAAAGTTCTGATGATGGGGCATTCTGCCGAATGACTTTGACAGTCTGCCCAGGGAACAACCCGACAGGATTCACCCTCTCCATTTCCCACAGGGTCTTGACGAACGTTATGTGCTGACCATTTCCTGATGGACTTGTGGTCAAAGAGGTGTTTCTCCTGTGCTGTCATGTTGTATCGTCTGTTATAAAAGAATTTGTCGATCCACGGAACATAATTCTGTGGTGACTTTGCCAAACCACATTTTCCCTCTTGTCGACATTATTCAGAGCAAATATAGAAAGGTCACACATCCCTGGCTGCTGGCAGGTACTCAGACAGCACTATCTCAGTAAAGCTGACTATGTGTGAGGGAACAATAGAGTAATCTTAGACTAACAGACAATGATAGGAGCAGCATTCTACAGAACTCTTTCATAACCTCAGAACAGTTTACTAAACAAAATCATACACTTCAGGTAAAGTGTCTCTTGTACTGTAGAAAATTTGGGGCAATTTTGTAGACAGCAAGATCCCACAAACAATTTAACAGCCAGATTATCTGTATCTCTGGAATTGTTGGTTGGCGGATATATTTGAGACCAATAGACATTGGAGCCGAAAAAGCCCATCAAATCTCCTCTGCCATTCAATGAGATTGTGGCTGATCTGATAAGCCCCAACTCCACGTTTCTGCCTTTTTCCCTTTCTAACTAAAAATCTGTTTATCTCAGCCTTGAACACACATAACAACCCATCCTCAACAGCCCTCTGTGGTGAAGCATTTCACAGATTCACTCCCCTCTGAGAGAAGGAATTTCTCCTCACCTCTGTCTTAAGTGAGCAACCCTTTATTCTGAAGTGACGCCCTCTGCTCCCAGTCTCTCCCACGAGGGAAACAACCTTTCTGCATTGACTCTGTCAAGTCCCCAAAGATATTTGTACATTTCAATAAGGTCACCATTCATTCTTCTAAACTCCACTGACTACCGGCCCAATCTACCCAACCTCTCCTCATAAGACAGTCCCTCCATACCTGGTATCAGCCGAGTGAACCTTCTCTGGGCTGCCTCCAATGTCAGAATATCTCTCCTTAGATAATGGGCCCAAAACTATTCAGTGTTCCAGCTGTGGCCTGACTAGTGCCTTGTATAGATTTAGCCAAATGATTAGATTAGATTCCCTACAGTACGGAAACAGGCCCTTCAGCCCAACAAGTCCACACTGACCCTCCAAATAATAACTCACCCAGACCCATTAGATTAGATTACATTACATTAGATTACATTACAGTGTGGAAACAGGCCCTTCGGCCCAACAAGTCCACACCACCCCGCCGAAGCGAAACCCACCCATACCCCTACATTTACCCCTTACCTAACACTACGGGCAATTTAGCATGGCCAATTCACCTGACCTGCACATCTTTGGACAGTGGGAGGAAACCGGAGCACCCGGAGGAAACCCACGCAGACATGGGGAGAACGTGCAAACTCCACACAGACAGTTGCCCGAGGTGGGAATTGAACCCGGGTCCCTGGCGCTGTGAGGCAGCAGTGCTAACCACTGAGCCACCGTGCCGCCCCAATGATTAATTGATGAGTACTCCCAAATCCCTCAGTACTGCAGCTTTCTGGAGTCTTATTCCATTTAAATAATTTTCAGCTGTTCTATTCTTCCTGCCAAAGTGCGTGACCTCACATTTCCCAACATTACATCCCAGCTGCCAAGGTTTCACCCATTCACTTAACCTGTTTATCTCTCTCTGTTGATTCTCTGTTTGGTCCTCACTACTTGCCATTGATTCTTGTGTCATCCACAATCCAGGCACCAGCACATTCAGAGTCAAAAGGTGTGGTGCTGGAGAAGCACAGCCAGTCAAGCAGTATCTGAGCAGCAGGAGAGTCGGCATTTGGGGCATATGCTCTTCATTGATTCTCCTGCTCCTCGGATGCTGTCTGACCGGCTGTGCCTTTCCAGCACCACACTCTTTGAGTCTGATCTCCAGCATCTGCAGTGCTCACTTTCTTCTAGTGTATTCACTCCTATCAGCCAAGGCATTAAAAATATATTGTAAATGATTGCAGCCCTAGCTGACCCATTTATTTCTTTGATTAGTTAGCCAATCCTCTACCAGACTAATATATTAACTACTGCATGGCCCCATATGTGCCCAGTTGAGAGTTCTGACAGAGCCTTTGTTTATCTGAAAAACCGCAGCTCTGACAACACTGCACCCTGTCAGTACTGCAATGGGCTGTCATCCACAATTATTGCCTGAAATGCCTGGAATGGGACTAAAAAAATCCCCTGAGCTTCTGACTCAGTGACAAAAGCACTCCCAGTATTAAGAAGCCCATTTTCCTTCAGTGCTGAGGGAGTGCTGCACTGTCAGAGGGTCAGTGCTGAGGGAGTGCTGCACTGTCGGAGGGTCAGTGCTGAGGGAGTGCTGCACTGTCGGAGAGTCAGTGCTGGGGGAGTGCTGCACTGTCAGAGAGTCAGTACTGGTGGAGTGCTGCACTGTCAGAGGGTCAGTGGTGAGGGAGTGCTGCACTGTCGGAGGGTCAGTACTGAGGTAGTGCAGCACTGTCGGAGGGTCAATACTGAGGGAGTGCTGCACTGTTGGAGGGTCAGTGCTGAGGGAGTGCTGCACTGTTGGAGGGTCAGTGCTGAGGGAACCACTGCACTGTCGGTGGGTCAGTGCTGAGGTAGTGCTGTACTGTCGGAGGGTCAGTGCTGAGGGAGTGCTGTACTGTCACAGGATCAGTGCTGAGGGAGTGCTGCACTGTCGGAGGGTCAGTGCTGAGGGAGTGCTGCACTGTCAGAGGGTCAGTGCTGAGGGAACCACTGCACAGTCGGAGAGTCAGTGCTGGGGGAGTGCTGCACTGTCAGAGGGTCAGTGCTGAGGGAGTGCTGCACTGTTGGAGGGTCAGTGCTGAGGGAACCACTGCACTGTCGGAGGGTCAGTGCTGAGGGAATGCTGCACTGTCGGAGGGTCAGTGCTGAGGGAACCACTGCACTGTTGGAGGGTCAGTGCTGAGGGAACCACTGCACAGTCGGAGGGTCAGTGCTGAGGGAGTGCTGCACTATGGGAGGATCAGTGTTGAGGGAGTGCTGCACTGTCGGAGAGTCTGTGCTGAGGGAGTGCTGCACTGTCGGAGGGTCAGTGCTGAGGGAGTGCTGCACAGTCGGAGGGTCAGTGCTGAGGTAGTGCTGTACTGTCAGAGGGTCAGTGCTGAGGTAGTGCTGCACAGTCGGAGGGTCAGTGCTGAGGGAGTGCTGCACAGTCGGAGGGTCAGTGCTGAGGTAGTGCTGTACTGTCGGTGGGTCAGTGCTGAGGGAGTGCTGCACAGTCGGAGGGTCAGTGCTGAGGTAGTGCTGTACTGTTGGTGGGTCAGTGCTGAGGTAGTGCTGTACTGTCGGTGGGTCAGTGCTGAGGGGGTGCAGCACGGTGGGAGGGTAGGTGCTGAGGGAGTGCTACACTGTTTGAGGGTCAGTACCGAATGAGTGCTGCATTGTCGGTGGGTCACGCCAACTTGCGGAATTGTTCAGAGAACATCTCCAGGACACACGCACTAAACAACCACCCTGTGGCTGACCACTTCAACTCTCCCTCCCACTTCACCAAGGACATGCAAGTCCTAGGCCTCCACCACCGCCAAATCCTAGCCACCTGAGGACTGGAGGAAGAACACTTCACCTTCCCCCTTGGGTCTCTCCAACCACATGGCATCAATGTCGATTTCACAAGTTTCCTCGTCTCCCCTCCCCACACCTTACCCCACATCCAACCCCCCCATCTGGTACTGCCCCCTTGAACTATCCTGTCCTTCTTCCTTCCCATCTATCCGCTCCACCCTCTGCTTCGACCCTCCACCATCCCCTCTCAGTATTGAAGGAGTGCTGCACTATTGTAGGGTCAGTGTTGAGGGAGTGCTGCACTGTCGGAAGGTCAGTGCTTAAGGACTGCCACATTGTCAGAGGGTCAGTACTGAGTTTGTGCCGCATAGTTGGAGGGTCGGTGTTGACAGAGTGCGCACAGTTGGAGGGTCATTGTTGAGGGAGTGTGCTATACCGTCGGAGGGTCAGTGCTGAAGAAATGCTGCACTGTCAGAGGATCAGCCCTGAGGACCCTGATGTAGGGTCAGTGGTGAGGTAGCAAACACCATCGGGGAGGGTCAGCGCTGAGAGAGTGGCACACTTTTGGATGGTCAGTAATGAGAGAGTGCTCATTGATGGAAATGCCAGGTTTTTGGTGAAATTGTTTTGCTGTGGAGTATTTCAGACACTGTTGGAAGTCGTCCCCTGATCTGGAGAAAGCTTGATGTCCTCTGGATCCAGTTTTAACTTCACTCTGTCTTGCCAACTCCTGCTTACACACACAATCCTTACAACATAGTTCTGGTCGCCCGACTATAGGAAAGATACAGAGGCTTTGGAGAGGGTGCAAAGAAGGTTTACCAGGATGCTGCTTGGACTGGAGGACTTGTCTTATGAAGAAAGGTTGACTAAGCTCGGACTTTTCTCTCTGGAGAGAAGGAGGAAGAGAGGAGACCTGATAGAGGTATACAAAACAATGAGAGGAATAGGTAGAGTCAATAGTCAGAGATTTTTCCCCAGGGCAGGATTGACTGGTACGAGAAGTCATAGTTTGAAGATATCAGGAGGAAGGTACAAAGGAGACATCAGAGGAAGGTTCTTTACGCAGAGAGTTGTGGATGCATGGAATGTGTTGCCAGTGGTGTTGGTGGAAGCAGAGTCATTAGGGACATTTAAGCGACTGCTGGACATGCACATGGATAGCAGTGAGTTGAGGGGAGTGTAGGTTGTTACTATATTTTACATTAGGATTAAATCTCGGCACAACATCGTGGGCCAAAGGGCCTGTTCTGTGCCGTACTTTTCCATGTCCGATGTTCTAATCCACTGAACGAGCTATTAACCAAAGAAAGTTGGTCGATGACGGTTTGTAACCAAGCTCAGAGTGAGGCCACTCAGCCCATTGTGCCTGTACTGGCTCAGCTGTCCGATATGCGTTTTCTTTTTTAATTCACGTGATGAGAGCATCGCTGGCTAGGCCAGCATTAATTGCCCATTCCTAATTGCCCAGAGGGCAGTTAAGAGTGAACCACATTATTGTGGGTCTGCAGTCACATGTAAGCCAGACCAGGTAAGGATGGCATTTCCTTCCCTAAAAGATATTAGTGAACCAGATGGGTTTTTCTGACAATTGGACATCATTAGACTGTTAATTCCAGATTTTCACTGGATACCAATTCCACCATCTGCCATTGCAGGGTTCAAACCCAGAACACTCCCCGGGTCTCTGGATTAACAATCGAGCGATAATATAACTAGGTTATCATCGCCCGTTAATTACATCCCACTGCTGTAGTCCCATCACCTTAAAATGTTTTCCGAATTTGAATACTCACCCAATTCTTTTTCCTCTCAAATAGATTTTGGTCACACAGACTCAGCAACTTGCCTCTCATTACACACCCAGTGTGTGCAAACTTTTACTTCATCACCTTCAGTCTATATCCTCCGGTTCCCAACCCTTCACCCCTGGAAACTGGATCTAGTTCCTCAAAAGCTCCTACGTATTTTTCAAAGTTAAAAATCACACAACACTAGGTTATAGTCCAACAGGTTTAATAGGAAGCACTAGCCTTCAGAGCACTGCTTCTTCATCAGATGGTTGTGGAGAATAAGATCATAAGACAAAGAATTTATAGCAAATGTTTACAGTGCGATGTAACTGAAATTATACATTGAAAAAGACCTGGATTGTTTGTTAAGTCTCTCATCTTTTAGAATGACCATGTTGGTTTCAGTTCTTTCATATGTAAGTTGCAGAACTTTTTAAATGTTACATTCTCAAGTGAACTTTTAAAATTGGTGTCATGTCGGCCCAGACAATGCATTGATGGTGTGAGGTGCCCTGTGTGAGACTGTCCGTGCCACAATGTTCAGACTGATTCTAGTCGAAAAAAAAAACGGATTTACAGAACCTTACATAGATTCATGCAATTTTTCAGCCAAATAAAATGTAATTCTGCAAGTTCAAGTTCACCCCACAAACTTATATGTGCATGTGTGGGGGGTTATGAGCATCTGTAAGTGTGTGTATGTGTGTGAGTGTGAGTGTAAAGGAGTATAAAGCATGTGTGTGTAGGTGTGTATGTGTGAGCATATGAGAGGGAGATTGTGTATGAGAGTGTGTGTGCGTCTGTAGGAGTGTGTGAATGTGTGAATGTGTGTGTGTCTGTGAAAGTCTGTGAGAGATAAGACATAGAGGGCACCTGTTGCCCCATGTCACGTTGTTTATCTCTGAATACTGCGCCTGAGTTCAACACTTCACACCTCGGGCACATTTCCCTTTGCCCAATCCATCAAGTAGTCTGGCACTCACTAGTTCACGCTGGGCTGGAGGTCAGACCTCAGGCTTGTCACCCAGGACTGTTCAATAACTCAGTGGGAGACAAGCTCTTCAAACCCGCAATCTGAACATGTTTGAGAGGCCACTGACATTCCAATAGGCTAGCCTCTCATGGACAGAAGATGTAAAGGCCAGTTGCTGAGGGTTATGTCAACTCAGAGAAATCTTATTCCAACTATAGATAGACGAATGTTGTAACTGGGATCTTGTGACTGAACGGAAAGAGAATCAGCTGCAGATAGAATAGAACAGAATACAATAGAAATGTATTGTCATATACTTCTCCATGAAAGACTTTATAAGTTGCTCCACCACAGCGCCCTAAGATATAAGGCCCTCTCTCTCCCGGGCTCCGACTCAACACAGCACAAGTGGGGAGGCAGGGTTGGTGCTGGCCAGAACCCCAGGCTGACCTTCTGGGCAGGCCTGGCCCACGAGGCTGCAGGGGCATGGAGCTGCATTGTGCCCTGTGATTTCTGACCCAGGCCCTGCTTCTGGATGGCTGGGCTCAAATCCCTCAAGGGCAGCAAGTGAAATCTGAATTCAACAGAAAATCTAGAATGAAATGTGAGCCTAATAATGACCGTGCAATCAACATTCATTTCCGTATAACCTCATCTGGTTCACTAATGTCCTTTAGGGAAGGAAAACCTGCCACTCTTACCTGGGCCGGCCTACACGTGACTCCTGACCACAGCAATGTGGGTGTCTTTTAACTGCCCCCTGGGCCACGAGGGTTGGGTGATAAATGCTGGACCAGGGACTGAAGCTTGCATCCCAAATAAAATCTTTCTGTTGGAACGGTGGTTCTTTATAGTTAGAAAACAAATCCTGGATTTATACCATCTCCGGGCCTCATAAAAAGCTTCAGTGTCAACAAAGTAGTTCATGGAGTGTAGTTATTGTTGTAATAAAGGAAAAGCAGTAACTCCGGGTGAAGAATGTGATGGAGAAAACAGAAAGCAGAAAATGATGGGTATGACAGATATCAGGTGGATTGCAGAAGTGAGGACAATGCTTAATATTGAAATTTCCATGGGAAAGTCAATAAGCAAATAAGGGAGGCAAAGAGAGAAGGTGAGAAGAGCCCGGCAGCGAACATAACATGGTTATTCCAGAGACATAGTTGAACAATAACATAACTTTTGACCTGAATATCAAAGATTACAGGACATTTATAGAGAACAGGAAGCTAGGAAAATGTACAGCTGCTAATCAATGATGTTATTAGCACAGTCGAGCAGAATGATTAAAATTTAGGAAACCAGAATTCAGAAGTGGTTTGGGTAAAGATGAGAAAAAAATAAAAACAAGAAATCGCTTGTAGGAGTAGTGCCCAGGCCCCTTGATGTAATAGATGAATATAAAGGAAGAAACAATTGGACCTTGTCAGATCGCTTTGGTTTTAATCACTTCGAATTTTAATCCACCTATAGATTGGGACGACCAGATGTGCAAAAGTAGCCCAGTTAAGGAGTTCATCAAAATAATTCAGGATAGTTTCTTAGAATAGCATGTGCTGGAGCTGACCAGAGAGCAGGTTTAATAGACTTGCTATTGTGAAATGAGGTGAGACCACAGATTGAAAATACCTCTAGGAAACAGTGATCATAACATAATGGCAGCAGTGGAGTAGGCAGCAGCCTGGGTCTCATCCATTCCATCAGCTTTCTTTTTCCCTTCTTTTCTCTTTTTCCATTTTTCTAACTAACTGTCTGGAGAGAGCTCCAACGTGGAGGTGCTGGTGATGATGGAGTGTGGCAGGGGTTGGGGCCCAGCACAAGCCCATTGGTGGTCAGTGGTGAAGTGGCAAGTCAATCCGGGCAGGACTTAGCCCAGAGTGGAGAATGCCCAGTGTGGGGAATGGTCAGTGTGGGGAATGCCCAGTGTGGGGAATGGTCAGTGTGAGACATGGCCAGTGTGGTCAATGGTCAGTGTGAGACATGGCCAGTGTGTGGAATGGCCGGTGTGGGGAATGCCCAGCGTGGGGATTGGTCAGTGCGGGGATTGGTCAGTGTGGGGAATGGCCGGTGTGGGGAATGGCCAGTGTGGGGATTGGCCAGAGCGGGTATTGCCGAGTGTGAGGATTGGCCAGTGTGGGTATTGGCCAGTGTGGGGAATGGTCAGTGTGGGGAATGGTCAGTGTGGGGATTGGCCAGTGTGGGGAATGGTCAGTGTGGGGAATGGTCAGTGTGGGGAATGGTCAGTGTGGCGAATGTCAACGTGGAGCGAATGCAGGCCCGTGGCTTAGGAAAGAATTGTTACGTTTAACTTTTAACTTTATTTCTTTATTTTCCTACTTTACACTAATCAGAACTGTTGTGATGAAATTTTAACTTATTTCTTTCTTTTTCTGTTTTTGTGTCTAGGATTTTGTACCTGGGTCACCTTGTACTTAAGATGGTGCCAGGGATGGCAACATTGAACACTTCACTGTCCTCCTGTACTTGAGTATGTGACAATAAAACCTAAATCTAATTGAATTTTTCATCCAGTTTGAGTTATGAGTGAAGGAAAAGGTGAAATTGTTCGTTTGGCAGGAAGAATAGTAAGACAAAATAAATTATCTAAATGATGTAAGATCAAGAGAACTGAGATGCTGAGTGATCTGAGTTCAAGAACCACAAAACAAATCGTTTGCAGGTTCGGCAGGTATAAGGAAATTGGTGAAATGATGAAAATTTCCTCACAGAGGGTTGAGAATTCTTTGAAACTCTTCCTCAAAACATGGCGGAAGCACAGTCTCTGAATATTCCTAACAGATTATTGACAAGCAAAGGGTGAAAGGTTACTGAAGGCCAGCAGGAATGTGGAGTAATCAGGGCAGCCATTCATCTTATTGAACAGGCTTGCAGGGCTGAGTGGCCTCTTTTGGCACCTAACCACCTCCTAAACATCAGGGAATTCAAAGTATTCTCTGGGATTACAAACAATAGGAAGGTAAATAGAGAAAGACCGAGGTCAGTTAAGGAGAGATCTGTGTGTAAAGACAGAGGACATAGTTGAGATACTAAATGGGAGCTTCGCATCTGCCATTGTCAATGTCACAATGAAAGTGCAGCTTGTTTGGTTAGGAAAGCATTTGTGGGAATTACTGACACATAATGGCCATGCACTTGCTGCAATTTCCAACTTGAACATCATTGTCAAGTTGATTACATTTATAACAACCATGTTAAGGAGAACATGCTGCACGGGGACAAGTTGAATATTATTGCAAATATTTGTGGGCGGCACGGTGGCACAGTGGTTAGCACTGCTGCCTCACAGCGCCAGAGACCCGGGTTCAATTCCCGCCTCAGGCGACTGACTGTGTGGAGTTTGCACGTTCTCCCCGTGTCTGCGTGGGTTTCCTCCGGGTGCTCTGGTTTCCTTCCACCATCCAAAGATGTGCAGGGTCAGGTGAATTGACCATGCTAAATTGCCTGTAGTGTTAGGTTAGGGGTATGGGTGGGTTTCGCTTCGGCGGGTCGGTGTGGACTTGTTGGGCCGAAGGGCCTGTTTCCACACTGTAATCTAATCTAATCTATTGTAAGGTTCAAGTTGAAATAGTTTTATCATAATTACAAATTTCATGAATAAAACATGACTTTGTAAGATAATTTTTCAATACTCTAGTTACAGAGGCAGTGTAGGGAACTGGAGAATTGAAAATATTGTTTCAAGAAGGGATTTCAGGGTAATTCCAGTATCTTCAGGGCACTCAATTTAATCTAAGCAGTGGGGAAGGCTTTCGGACAAAATTTACAGTCTCTTGGACAAGTGTGAATTCATTAAGGAACATCAGCACGGATTTCTTAAGGGCAAATTGTGTTTCACTAACTTGACAGAGAAGGTAATGAGGGCAATATAGTTGATGTGTATACACGGACGTCCGTGTTTACCCTACACATACCCCACAGGCTTGTCAGCAACATTGACGATCAGGGAGGGAGAGGAATGGGGCCACACAGACTCCAGGTTGGCTGAGATTCTGGAGAGCTCCCTCTCAAGCTCATAATCCTCCTGGGATCTTGTCCTTCCTGCCACACCTGGGCTAGAAACAAAAGAAATGCAAGTGAAAGGGCCTAAAATATCAAAAATGCAATTATCTATATTTTACATCTCCTGTGATCGGGGATACACAATGTGAATATCATGGAAACATTTCAAACACTGCATGAACTGAAGAACTTTGTGATACACATCTTTTAAAATTCTTTTATAGGAATGTGGACCAGTGTTTGTTGCTCTCCCATTTCAGAGAGCAGTTAATGACTAATCACATTACCGTGGGTCTGGAGTCACATGTAGGCCAGACCAAATAAGGACAGCAGTTTCCCTCCCTGAAGGACATTAGTGAACCAGGTGTGTTTTTAATAGCTTCACGGGCATCATTGCTGAGGTGAAGTCTCAATTACAAACTTATTTAATGAACCGAATTGAAATCCCACCAGGTCTCCTGCTAGGATTTGAACCCAGGATTAGTGGAGGTACGAGACCAGGGACAAACCATCCCGTCTCACAAAGCATAACTCATTCTGTGCTCCAAAATACTCTCAGGTTGATTCTAACTTAAGGCTACACATCATTCTGATATACACACCATTCTATCACAAACCCCACCCACATTTACCCCACTCATACCCTATATTTACCCCACTCATATCCAACTCATATGCACTCATACCCCACATCTGCACACTTATACCCCCATCTGCCCACTTATACCTCACATCTGCCCACTCATACCCCACATCTGCCCACTCATACCCCACATCTGCCCACTCATACCCAACATCTGCCCACT
>NC_057748.1:21103861-21112564 GCF_004010195.1 Chiloscyllium plagiosum | reverse complement strand
ATACCCCACATCTGCCCACTCATACCCCACATCTGCCCACTCATACCCCACATCTGCCCACTCATACCTCACATCTGCCCACTCATACTCCACATCTGCCCACTCACACCCCACATTTACCCCAGCCTCTGTGTTGCTGAATGTAGAGTTTGCAAGGTGACAGGCTGCTAAGATTCTTATTCACCTGACTACAGCTCAGTCTCAAACTCCAATCCAGCCTCCACCTGGGCTGACTTTATTCAAGTTTTCACATTCAGACTTTCAGGAGACTTCGCACACTTCCTAGAGTCAGGGCATCCTGAGTGCACCTCTCCATTATCTCAGTGTCACTCAGTTGTAGGTTCAAGTACCACTCCAGAGAGCTGAGCTCCCCATACTGAGGGAGTGCCACACTGTCAGAGGTGCTGTCCTTCCTTTGAAACACTGAATTGATTCAGCACTGTATTGCAATGAAGAAATAAGAAATTTACAAGTGGATATAGAGTGGCTAGGTGAATGGACCAAAACTTGGCAGATGGGAGTTTAACGTGGATAAGTCTGAGGCTATCCATTTTGGTTGGAGGAGTGGAAAGGCAACTTATTATCTAAATGAAGAGAAACCTCAAAGTGCTTCAATGCAAAGAGATGTGAGTGTCCTCATGCAGGAATCGCAGAAAACTGGTATTTAGGTACATCAGGTAATAAGGAAGGCAATGGAATTTTGATATTTATTGTGAAAGGAATAGAGTATAAGTGGAGGGATGTGTTGCTGCAACTGTACATGGCATTAGTGAGATTGCACCTATGGTATTGCACTACAGTTTTGATCCCCCTTACTGGAGGAGAGTTAGAGTTGCAATTGAAGAGAAGGTTCACTAGATTGATTCCAGAGGGGTTTGTCTTATGAAAAGAGATTGAGCAGTTTAAGCCCATGCTCTCTAGAGTTTAGCAGAATGAGAGGTCTAAGTGTATATAAGATGTTACAGGAGATTGACAAAGTAGACGCAGAGCAGGTATTTCCACTTGTGGGACAGTTTTGGAGTAAGGGATGACAGATTTAAAATGGAGGTGAGTGGGATTTACCTTCTCTGAAAGGATCATAAAGCTGAAGAATTCATTAACCCAGACAGCAGTGAATTCTGGGACATTGTGTAAAGTTAAGGAGGAGATTGAGAATTTTTAAATTAGTAATTAGAATCCCTACAGTGTGGAAGCAGGCCATTCAGCCCAACAAGTTCCACAACAACCCTCCGAAGAGCATTCCATTCAGACACACCCCATAACCCTATATTTCCCAAGGCCAATCCACCTGACCTGCACATGTTTGGTAATGGGTTGAAGGATTATGGACAGCAGTCAGCAAAGTGGGGTTGAGTCTGAGGTAAGCTCAGTCATGATCGTAATGAATGGTTAAAAATCACACAACACCAGGTTATAGTCCAACAGGTTTAACTGGAAGCACTAGCTTTCGGAGCGACGCTCCTTCATCAGGTGATAGTCAGAAAGTCCAAACGCTTCTCTGCTGAATGGTGGGATGTTTAATAAACAGTTAATTTTAAACCTGAGACTGCTAGTTACTTTGTTATGCTAAGGGCTGTGGGGTGAGGCAGGTATAGATCACAGAATAGTTGCTGAACTCAGAGTGAAATAGGCTCCAGATGTGCATAATGGGACTATATTCCCTCCCTGTCCCTCTCTCGACACTATCATTCTCTCCCTTTCCCTGATGAAGCGTCGCTCCGAAAGCTAGTGTGCTTCCAATTAAACCTGTTGGACTATAACCTGGTGTTGTGTGACTTTTAACTTTGTACACCCCAGATACCAACACTGTCATCTCCAAGTAATGAATGGTACAGGTTTGAGGGGGTAGAATGGGCCTACTCCGGCTCCTAGTTCTCATGATGCCCAGCCCATCCCCAACAGTAAGGCAGCAGCGCCACCTATTGTGCAGCTGCAGCTTATGTCCACAAAATGGAATTTGGAATGAGATGCAGATTTGAATTTGTTTTCCCTAAAAAAAAATCAGAAAAAAAATCAGCTTTTCCTCAAATTGGAAGGAGAGTTTTTGGGAATGGGAGAGAATGATAGTGTCGAGAGAGGGACAGGGAGGGAATATAGTCCCATTATGCACATCTAGAGCCTATTTCACTCTGAGTTCAGTAACTATTCTGTGATCTATACCTGCCTCACCCCACAGCCCTTAGCATAACAAAGTAACTAGCAGTCTCAGGTTTAAAATTAACTGTTTATTAAACATCCCACCATTCAGCAGAGAAGGGTTTGGACTTTCTGATTTCACTTTTATCGGGCCTTTCTCTAATTCTTCAGCTGGGACCCAGTCAATGTTGTTCCTCAGATCTGGGATGCGCCTGGAGATTAATTATTTGAACCTCCCACACTAACCAGTCCCTCAGGTTTTTTTCCTGCACACATTCCCTACGTCTCTCTACAGGTTACCATTTTAGCTTCCCCCCCCCAGGCTGCCATGTGGGGTGTCTTCCAGAATAGTACAGCAAGCTCAAAGGGCTGAGTAGCCTCACCCCACTCGAAGCCCACTTCCTGTGTTCCTTTCCCTCGCTCTAATCAGCCACAAGAAATGGATCTGCCCCTTCCCTGGACAATACCTTTTCAAGCTGCTCCTCACCTCAGGATCATGTTGTCAACATCTCTTCTGCTCTGAAGAAGAGTCACTGGACCTGAAACATTAACTCTGTTTCCTGCTCCACAGATGCTGCCAGAGCTGCTGAGTTTTTCCAGCAGTTTCTGTTTTTGCTTCAGACCTCCAGCACCTGCAGGTTTTTATGTTTTCTTTCAAGGTCCGTTCCACGTCTGTCTGACATAGACTCCCTTTACTGCACAAGCGCCTGGTTACATCGGGCCCACAGTGAGCAGCAGCTCTCTGCATTGTGTGTGACTGAAGTCTGGAGCAAACTGTCTGGTTACCTGATGAAGCGCTTTTGCCCGAAACGTCGATTTTCCTGCTCCTCAGATGCTGCCTGACCTGCTGTGCATTTCCAGCACTCCTCTAATCTTGTCTGGTTACCCCTTCCTTGGAGAAAGTGAGGACTGCAGATGTTGGAGACCAGAGTTGAAAAATGTGATGCTGGAAAAACACAGCAGGCCAGGCAGCATCCGGGGAGCAGGAGAATCGATGTTTCGGGCATAAGCCCTTCTTCAGGAATGAGAGAAGGGCTTATGCCCGAAACGTCGATTCTCCTGCTCCTCGGATGCTGCCTGGCCTGCTGTGTTTTTCCAGCATCACATTTTTCAACTCTGGTTACCCCTCCTTCCCTTCTCTGTCCAACTTTCTCCAACTTTCACTTGAGCTAGACTGATTCTGAGATTACAGTCCTACACTACAATACAATCCCACTCTACCCTACTCTAGATTACAGTTTTATACTACAATACAATCCCACTCTGCCCTTCCCTAGATTACAGTCCCACTCTACGTGACAGTCCCACTCTACCCTACTCTAGATTGCAGTCCCACTCTACATGACAATCTCACTCTACATTACAGTCCCACTCTACATTATAATCCCACTCTACCCTTCTCTAGATTACAGTTCCATTCTACATTACAGTCACCCTCTACATTGTAATCCCACTCTGCCCTACTCTAGATTGCAGTCCCACTCTACATGACAGTCCCACTCTGCCCTACTCTAGATTACCTTCCTACACTACATACAGTCCCACTGTCCTTTTATAGATCACAGTCCCTCTCTCTCCTAGTCCAAATTACAGTCCATTCTGTCCTACTCTAGATTAAAGTCCCCTCCAAAAACAGTCCCACTTTGTCCTAGTCCAGATTATAGCCCCATTCTGTTTCATTCCAGATTATAATCCCACTCTGGTCTGTCTCCTATTTCACCAATTTGTGTGCGCCCTTTAGAGGTTCCACATTATTTTCCCCAGGTTTGCAAAGCCTCTTAGTTTAGAATCCTCCACAAACTTTATAATTGTGATCCATACAATTTTGTTGATTGATAATGCAGATTGAATCTTTTGTTCACTATTAGTTTCTGGTCACTGCGGGCTTTAGTTGCAGTCAGTCTCAGTCATTAGGTAATATCTGAGAGCTCTGAATCCATTGAACCTGACTGCAATTGTGAGGCAGCACTGCCACCTGGTGGCCAACACCTTTTAAAACAGCAGCTCACACATTTACAATGGAATCTCCATGCAGCCACATTTCTGATCTTTAGTAATGCCTTGGTTGAGAAGAGCTCCTGACAGGATCACATTCTTAGTCTTAACACAGGAATTTCCATCTTCACATCCTGCCCAACACCCAGGGAAGATTCGACAGACATTGGCTCCGTTGTAACTAGGAGATAGAGCCTCCTGAACTTGCCCAGGACAGTCACACTGGGAATCAGAGGCGCAGGATATGGCCAGAAAGTGACTAACTGCAAAAAATGCATCCGAAGGCCTCAAAATGTACTTTAAAAAAAGATTTCTGAACAATTAAAACCCTCCGCCACATAAATGACCCCACCTTCACATCCACTCTACCTCACACTACAGTTCTTCAGCATCATATCCATTACTACAGCCAAATCCTCTCCCTCACACTCACGCACAGACCCCCAACGCTCAACTCCCACCCTCACCCTCACACACAGACACCTATAAACAGACAGCACAGCATAACTCCCACCCTCTCTTTCCTTCTTTCTCTCTCACACACACACAAACTGTCTCTCATTATAACTAATCAGAATGAGAGGTGATCTCATTGAAACATTGAGGATTCTTAAAGGACTTGGCAGGGTAAGTACTGAGAGAACGTTGCCCCTCATGGGACTCTAGGACCAAAGGGCATAGTCTCAGAATAAAGGCCTGCCAATTTAAGTCTGAGATGGGGAGGAATGTCTTCTCTCAAAGAATGAGAGTTTTTGGAACACCTTACTACAGAGAGCTGTGGGGGCAGAATCCTCATGTATATTTAAAGCTGAGATAGATTCTTGATCAGTTGGAGAGCCAAGGGATATGGGAAAAGAGCAAGAGGTGGACAGAAGGAATGTCAGGATCAGCTACGATCCTGTTGAATGATGGAGCAGGCTTGAGGGGCTGAATGGCCTACTCCTGTTCCTATTTCTTATGGTCTCTCTCTCTCACACACCAGAACCAGAACACATAATGTTGCAATGTGGCAGAACATACTGAGGGATATTTTGAAAGATCAATGACAATTAGTGGAGATATAGGAATAGTTGATGACTTGACTGGATCCAAGCTGGGCTCGGTGACCCTTGGTTGAGTTATTGGTGGTTGATTAATATTCTCTACCAGAGAAGTCGATGCTAAAAACTTCAGCCTCGGTGAATGAGTGGTCACCCAGCAGGTAGGGTTCGAGCTGCTGGCATGCCTGGGACTTTCGGAACACCATTCCTTTCTTCGCACTACTATCCCAATCTATAATTGGACCATTATCATTCGCTTTTATAAATGCTCTTAATTCTTGGACTTCTCTGTAGCTTCCTCATAAATGTGTTCCTCCGTTCTCACTGATCACTGTGATTGCATCTTCTTACTCCTTAGTTCTCACCAGATTGATACGATAAGCTTTCTGAGACATTCTTTTTTTCCTAGCACTGCTACGCTCTCCTTATTAGTAACTCCACACCTCCACCTTTTCTCCATTTCCTATCTTTCCTGAAAATCTTGTATCCAGGAAATATTTTACAGCCCAGTCTTACCTTTATTGAGCCGGTTCTCTATGCTTGTCCCAAAATTGTGACTGTATCTTGGCAATTTACTTCCAACACTTTGTGCATTCACACACATTGTAATCCTTGGCACATAGTCAGAGACCTTGGGATATGAAGGTATTGAAGAGAGGGTACAGTAAAGATTCACAAGAATAATTCCAGGGATGAAGAGTTTTAGTTACAAGGATAGATTGGGGAAAGGCAGGAAGGAGTTCCCAATGTCTGGGGTCTTCTGAACCAGGGGTTACAATCCATGGATTTGGGGTGGGTCATTCAGAATTGCAAAAAGAGGAAATGTCTTCACCCAGAGAGTGGTGAACCAATGGAATTCACTACCACAGAAAATGGTTGAGGCAAAAACATTGAATGTCTTCAAGAAGGAGTTAGATATAGTTCTTAGGACTAACGGGGAGAAAGCAGGAACAGGGAACCGAAGGGTATATAGGAAGGCACTTCTTCCATTAGTGGAGGCGTCAATAATCAGGAGGCATAGATTGAAAAGTCTTATCTCCATAAAGGTGTTTGGAACCCTCCAGGAAGAGCTTTGTCACTGACGCCACCCCCGAACGTGAGAAGGAGCCATGTCGTTGTTGCTGCTGTATCCAATCACCGGGACCACGAGCAGGCAGCCGCCATTATGTGAAAGGGCTGCTCTCACTGCCCCTGCCTCTGATCGATGAGAGGAGCCTGGGAGGTCACTGCCTGCAATCCTGCTGCTACCCCTGATTGCCAGGAGGCCTGCTATCACTGCCGTGACAATGCCGGCGAATTACCACAAAAGGTTTTAAAGAAAACGAACAAAACAAAGGAGAACAAAAGTAAAAGAAGAGAAAACCTATATGGAGATAAGGCTTTAGAGTTTAAGATCTGTATGTTTTCTTACCTTATGGCTCTTTTTTTTAGATTCCTTACAGTGTGGGAACAGGCCCTTCGGCCCAACAGGTCCACACTGACCCTCCGAAGAGTAACCCACCCAAACCCATTTCCCTCTGACTAACGCACCTAACACTACGGGCAACTGAGCATGGCCAATTCACCTGACCTGCACATCTTTGGACTGTGGGAGGAAACCGGAGCACCCGGAGGAAACCCACGCAGTCACGGGGAGAACGTGCAAACTCCACACAGACTTTGTGCATTTTTCACTGTCCTCCTGTATTCCTATGCTTGAGCGTTCGTGACAATAAATCTAATTCTAAATAAATAGAATAGAATAGAAATTTATGGCCGTATGTTCTTTTACATGAAACATACATTGAATAGTTTTATAAGTCATAGACTCACGGAGATGTACAGCTTGAAAACAGACCCTTCAATCCAGCTCGTCCATGCCGACCAGATATCCTAAATAAATATAGTCCCATTTGCCAGCACCTGGCCCATATCCCTCTCAACCCTTCCTATTTATATAACATCCAAATACCTGTTAAATGTTGCAACTGTACCAGTTTCCACCATTTCCTCTGGCAGTTCATTCCATATACCCACCATCCTCTGTGTGAAAAAGTTGCCCCTTAAGCCCTTTTAAATTTTTCCCCTCTCACCTTAAACCTATGCCCTCTAGTTTAGGACTCCCTACCCTAGGGAAAAGACCTTGTCTATTTACCCTATCCATGCCTCTCATGATTTTATAAACCTCTATAAGGTCATCCCTCAGCCTCTAATGGTCCAGAGAAAACAGCCCCAGCCTATTCAGCCTCTCCCTATAGCTTAAACCCTCCAACCCTGGCAACATCCTTGTAATTGTTTTCTGAACCCTTTCAAGTTTCACAACATTCTTTCTTATAGCAAGGAGACCAGAACTGGACACAGTATTCCAAATGTGGGCTAACCAATGTCCTGTACAACCACAACATGACCTCTCAACTCCTGTACTCAATGTACTGACCATTAAAGGAAAGCTGACCAAGCGCCTTCTTCACTATCTTGTTTACCTGTCATTCAATTTTCAAGGAACTATGAACCTGCACGCCAAGGTGTACTCTTTATTTGGCAAAGCTCCCCAGGATCTTACCATTAAGTGTATAAGTCCTGTCCTGTCACCTCATCCCAGCATTTACATCAATGACAGGAGTCATACGTAATGTGAAAAAAAGTAAAATTCAGAAAAAGTTCATCACAGTTCAGTTACTGCTCCTGGGATCAGGGAAAGTTGATTAAGGAATGATGGAATACCCTGAAGGTGCAGCCAGGACAAGACTGCCACGCCAGTCTGCTGGAACACTGGGCCAGAGGTCTCTGGCTAAGAAGACCATCATGTGGGGCTGAGCCCATAACTCCTGGATGTGATCACCTGCCAGGCCGATGGAAAACCTGGACACTGAAGATGAAAAAGACCTCCACACCGGGACAAGACTGCCATACAAGAAGAAGAGTATTGAAGAGGTAAAAGGCTAAGAGGCTAAGCAAGGGTATGAAATGTGTTATCGGCATAGATAGGATTTGTGGAGTAATCATGATCTTTTTGACAGGTGGAGCAGGTTTGAGGGGGTGAGTGGCTTACTCCAAATCCTAATTCATATGTTTGTAGGTAGATGTTTGTGTCTATATTTGATGTTTGTATCTCTATGTTTGCATATATATGTTTTTGTGCACATTTGTGTGTGTTTCCTTTTTATATGTTCATATGGAAATGTTTGTATCTATGGTTATGTATGTTCACACATCTACATTTGTATGAATGTTTGCATGTTCATGTTTCTACATATGTTTGCATGTATTTACGTTCACATGTATTTGTTTGAATGTATACATTTACATGTTTACATGTATATCTTTGAATGTGTTTTAAATAAAAAATCTTTGTGTACATATTTGTTCAATCTATTTGATTGTATATGTTTGTTGTAGAGGTGGAGTTTCCTCATTTTGGGTTAAAGATGTGACCGATTGCACCTCCCACTGGATACATGTGGAATTTAGGGAGGTGATAATCTAGTGGCATTATCACGAGACTATTAATCCAGGACGATAAAAACAATGACTGCAGATGCTGGAAACCACA